>NC_135987.1:21794061-21864061 GCF_053455715.1 Rhinoraja longicauda | reverse complement strand
AGTCCACCACTCTCTGCCACATGTTGGCTCCCTGCATTCGATAGCTGGTTTACACTAAACTGTGCCAACATTAAATGAGAAGACGCACAAATAAAGCTTAATCAAATATATATAGTCCCCATATGCTTGCCTTATTCATCAATTTTGAATCCTGCGCAACTCGTTCAGAAAAATCACAACACTTAAAATGTTCCCAATGCCAAATTCTGTTTTGTTCAGATTTATTGTCTGAAGTTTATTGCCTAAAGTAATTGGCTTAATTCTGTCAAAATGCACAGGGTACTTGCAAACATCTGGTGTGTGTGTGTTACTGGTCACAAGAATTATACACACGCACAGAGACTTAATTTCAAGCTTGCCGTGGGTCTGTGGTGAACTAGAGAGTCTGCAGCTTCCGATAAATTCATCCATAAAGTAACGGTGTGTTGTCATGAACTGATGGTGTAGTAATGTGAGGTGCTAAACAGTGAAGCTATGTCACTGTGGACACAAATACTCACATATCTCCATTTAAGGGAACATACAGTGGTTGAGATATATTTTAGCTGCATGTAATCTGGAGTTTGTGGTCATTGATGCTAGAAAATTCTTTCATTAAATAAATCCGTCAAAGAATACAGAAATATTTCAGAATTCAGATTTAACAATAAAAGGCTATTTCTCTCTAGTGTGGATTTGAGCTTTTATCAACTTCCAATCAAAATGTTTTATTTAAAATCACATGTAACAGTGAGAAAAGAATGCCTGCTTGTTTCTGAAGGATGTGGTGGAGTGTGGAGACTGTGCTTGTTGTGTTCCATCTATACCCTTGCTCCTACTTTGTGTTACAGAGCTACGCTGAAGAATGGGCGGAGAATCTGCCTTCATTCCAAATTTTTGTCCCTTTGGAAAAAAAAGGTAAATAGGTAAGTTTGAACATTTTAACTCAAACCCTCAGTTACTTAAAGAGAGTAAGCTCTAAAATTAGCAGCTGAAGAAAGATTTGTCTTTTAAAGTAACTTTTACAATTTCAGAGTATATAGGAATCAAGCACGATTGTGATTTAAGAAATGCAGCAGCAGATTTGTGCAGAGGTTCTCCGTGAAATTGGACCCATAGAGTCACAGAGTCATAGAGTGATATCATGTGGAAACAGGCCCTTCGGCCCAATTGGCCCATGCCGGCCAACATGTCCCATCTACACTAATCCCACCTGCCTGTGTTTGGTCCATATCCCTCCACACCTGTCCTATCCATGTTCCTGTCTAACTGTTTCTTAAATGTTGGGATAGTCCCTGCCTCAGCTACCTCCTCTGGCAGCTCGTTCCATACACCCACCACCCTTTGTGTGAAAAAGGTACCCTTCAGATTCCTATTAAATCTTTTCACCTGCACCTTAAACCTATGTCCTCTGGTCCTCGATTCAGCTACTCTGGGCACGAGACTCTGCATCTACCCGATCTATTCTTCTCATGATTTTATACACCTCTATGAGATCTCCCCTCGTCCTCCTGCGCTCCAAGGAATAGAGACCCAGCCTGCCCCAACCTCCCCCTATAGCTCACACCCTCTAGTCCTGGCAACATCCTCGTAAATCTTCGCTGTACCCTTTCCAGCTTGGCGACATCTTTCCTATAACATGGTGACCAGAACTGAACACAATACTAAATGCAGCCTCACCAACGTGACCACCTGGGATAACAGGCAGGGCCTTGTTTAAACTCTTGGAGAAAGATACCTGTAGACAGTTCAACACTTCTTTGATGCCATCCTCGAGTGTTAACAAGACGTTTGCTCAAGTGACTGAAATGGGACACAGTCACAAACATCTGTCTTGAGGGAGGGATTATTAGAAGATAGAAACTTAAGAGATGGAGAAAAGGCCAGGGAAATGTCTGTGGTACACATTGTGTGGCCATGGAGACAGCAGTTCTGATGAGCCAAGTGAATTAATCTCTTCTGAAAGTTCAATAATTCTTTTAAAAATATGACATGTAATTGGAGTCAGAGAATGTTTTTTGAAGTTTTGTTGCTGGATGTTTTGATTAGCGGTATTGTTGTATTGATCTAGAACATGATTCACTGTAAACATAAAACACACAATGCTGGAGGAACGCAGCGGGTCAGAGTGGAGGGAAATGGATAAACGATATTTCATGTTGGGACCCTTCTTCAGACTGATTATCCATTCCCTTGCAAAGCTACCTGACTCCAGCACTTTGATTTTTTTGCTGAAGATTCTAGTTCTTCCAGCCAGTCTAAACCCATTGTCAATGTGCAGAGACAAGGTTTCAGAGGCAGCTACTAATCACTGCAACTCTGACACAACATCTGTGACTAATGGTGAAACCCAATATGGGGCTGGAATCTCTCTCTGATCAACGCCAAAACTTTACTCATTAGCAAGTTGAAGAACAATTTTTCAACTAGGGCAGTGCCTAGTTTTCCCCACTCCCTCTCACATTCACATGTTAGTTCTGAGTTTAGAGAAACAAGGAACTGCAGATGCTGGTTCACAAAAGAAAAGGCACAAGGTGCTGGAGTAACTCAATGAGTCAGGCAGCATCTGTGGAGAACATAGATAGATGATGTTTTGGGTTGGGATATTGCTTCAGGCTGATTGTGGTGAGGGGGGAGGGAGTTGGTAGAGAGGTGGGGGCAAGTCACAACCTGGCTAATGATAGGTGAAAAAAGGTGAGGGGGAGAGGTTTTGATAGGCAGATGGTTGGACAAAGGCCAAGGTACATGGATAGGAGAGATTTTGAACATTATGGGCCATATGCGGGCAGGTGGGACTAGCACAGTTGGGGCATTTTGGTCAACATGGCCAAGTTGGGCTGAGGGACCTATATCTATGCTGTCTCCCAGTCTGCCATCTGCATTGGACCCCGAACCCTTATCAATCCAGTTGAAACCATCCTACAGAGCAGGTGCAAAACTGCCTGCCAAAATATTGCCCGCTCTCCAGTTCAGATCCAACCCCTGCACCCCCCTCTCCTGCACCAGCTCATCCATGCCTACCAAGATGTCCATCTAAAGTAGTCCCATTGCCACGTTTGACCCATATTCCGCTGAACCTTTCTTATGCTTGTTCCAGTCCAAAAGAACTCCGAGTCTGGACTTTCCTTCAAATACCTTTGATTTTACTCAATCGGATTACTGGTGACGGATGACACTTGATTCCTACAGACGGCTGTTACAGACGAGACCCTGATAAAACGCATGTGCACATTATGACCCTGTAGTCCATGCAGATCGTAAGCCGAGATCTTTTTATTTCACCATGTCTGTCCTCAACCCCACAACCTGCTTTACACCATTCCCAAACATCAGCCATTTCAAAGCAAATATTTATGCTGACTGCTCTGAAATTGTTATTTTTGACTGAAAAGCTGGTGCTTATTTTACAGGCAATGGAGGATGTGAACGAAGCCAAGAAATAAAGCCAGCCGCCACCGGAGAGTGAGTTAGCTCACAGGGACACCGCGACTTGTTATGTCAATGCCCCATCACCAGCCCTACTGCTTTGCAAGGCTCCAGACCCATCCCTCAGTGTGTCACAATGCTGAACCCAGCTCGCTGTAACATGGTGCAAGCACGCATACATTTGTCAACTGTGCACTTAATAGCTTTAAACGGAGCATCTCCAACTATATTACTGCTGCCCAACTCCACGGCAAGTTCACGGGGATAGATGATGTAGTTAAAGAAAAAGATGTGGTGGGACTCAGGCAGCTAATGCAGAATGTGCAGGAAGGAACTGCAGATGCTGGTTTAAACCGAAGATAGACCCAAAAGGCTGGAGTAACTCAGCAGGTCAGGCAGCATCTCTGGAGAGAAGGAACGGGTGACGTTTCGGGTCCAGACCCTGAAGAAGGATCTCGACCTGAAATATCATCTATTCATTTTCTCCAGCAACACGGTCTGTTCTGCTGAGCTAATCCCGCTGAGACCTGATTGTGGCGTCAGTGGGTTGTGTTCAGTCTCAGAAGCCTGGAGTACACAGCAGTAAACAAGTGCTGTTTGGCCCCATCATTCCAGCTTGAATTACTCCATCAGAGAACAATCCAGTCCAGCTCCTCAAGAGTGAACAAAATCACGCAGCTGCAGATGTGGTGATTTCCGAGGCTAAGTTCCCCTGGCAGGTCCACAGCTGGGAAGGTAAATGGGAATTCTTCCTTGCTTTTGTGAGGAACCCAGTCACACCTGCAGCACAGGTAGCCACTGCCAGGGGACGTCAGCATCTGATCAACACCTTCAAACGTGGGCAAAGGGTCAGACCTCGGGTCAGCCTTGCTGGAATTTTATGTCCTCCAGACTCCAGTTGTCCACATGGATGGTCAGAGCCTTATCTTGGACTCTGCCCAGAGTCACCTTACAGCAGGTTCAGGAGGACACATCTATGCTCTGTGGGGATGTTTATGATCACTTCATGGTCTCTCCCAATGATAGCTGGGCTTGGATAAGGAGCTCACCATCGTTGGTCAGCGTGGACTTCTAAACTTACACTCAGGTAGCATGGATTGGATCTATAGGTTCAAACAACCCAGCAGATGAGGGCCCTAGATTAACAGCACTGTCCAGCCAACATTGACCAGCTGGGTCTTTGGAAGGAGAATCCAAAACATACTCATGGAAGGAGTGGATCTTCTACAATGGGAGTGATCACTTTGACCTCTAGACTGTAAAACAGACCCACAACTGATTAGCTACCTTTGTAAAGTAGAAAGGATGGATGGAAACTACTGTTTGATTTGTTAAGTCTTTAAAACTGCCATTGGAGTATATTATGAGTCATTAATAGTTTGTTTTGTACATATTGGAATTCGCTAACCATTCGTCTTGTCTTGTGCAACGTTTTTGAAATCACAGAATATCCAATGAAAATCTGTCATAAAGCTTGTGATTATCTCAGTCCGATGCCTGTAGAAGCATCGAAGTCCTTCTTCCTTGCTGTGCCTGTCCTTGTATTTCCCAGATAATGTGAAAAATTAACAGGGAACTGTCTTCCAGTGTGAACATTCAACTCAACGTTTCTTTTGTTGAAGGGAGCAATAGTATCAGCTGTTTCTCCAGCAACAGTTCGCACGCTCGATGTGCCTTCTCTTCTGCACTATTTCTCTGTTTATTTGTAGATGAAGTGTTTTGGATTCTTGATGAAGGAAGTGAATATAATTGAAGCTGTTATGTTCTACTAATTCAAAGACATTGACTATTCTTTTTATATTGTTTCTTTGTAACAAGTTATAATACTTTTTTTTTTTACAAAATAAACTTTATAAATAATTCCTAAAACCTGTTTTGCTTATTTGATATCTACATGTTGAAATATTTAAATAGCAAGGAAAGGCATCTGGATGGAAACATTTCCAAATTGCAAAGTGATAATTGATGGTTAATAGTTGGCCTAATGTATGTGAACAATGATGACTCTGTCAGAATTGAAGAGAGATAATGTTGGGGAATTGGAATAGTTGGGTGAATATGAGAGAAATGTTGAAGGAAGGCAAGAATTTCTGTAATGTATCCAGGGCAACATCCTTGATCAGCCTTTCAGATGTTCTGACTGAAGATCTTCACCCTCCCCCTGACAGGAGTTCTGGGAGGCCATTTCCCTTTGCCCTAACCCCCGCCCACCCCCTCTGCCCCCACTGATTCCTGCTCTTTGACATTTGACAGTTTTTGTTCCAATAGACAATAGACAATAGGTGCAGGAGGAGGCCATTCGGCCCTTCGAGCCAGCACCACCATTCAATGTGATCATGGCTGATCATTCTCAATCAGTACCCCGTTCCTGCCTTCTCCTCATACCCCCTGACTCCGCTATCCTTAAGAGCTCTATCCAGCTCTCTTGAATGCATTCAGAGAATTGGCCTCCACTGCCTTCTGAGGCGGAGAATTCCACAGATTCACAACTCTCTGACTGAAAAAGTTTTTCCTCATCTCAGTTCTAAATGGCCTACCCTTTATTCTTAAACTGTGGCCCCTTGTTCTGGACTCCCCTAACATTGGGAACATGTTTCCTGCATCTAACGTGTCCAACCCCACCTCTGCGTTTTTACACTTCTATCCTGTACCAAATTATTACTAAATGTGATCAGCCAGCAATTTAGAAAGCATTATGATCTCCCTGGGCAGTTGAGTAGCCATCCCTCACACTCACTGTCAGGATTTGACATTGTTAGCAAATCTCCAGTGTTAAGCAGAAGAATAAACCCTTACATTGCCCACTGTGTCTGTGGTGAACACATCCCCCCTGCTCCACCATTCTCTTTCATGTCCTATTTCCGTTCGGAATTCTGGAAAGTTCTCTGCTGATTGTTGTCAGAGATCAGAGCACTGAAGCCCAGGTGGAAACTCAAATGGACACGATACTCTCCTTGGAACAGCCTCCAAAGCGCAGAATCTGGAAACCAAATCATGCAAACTCAGTAAAATCAAGTAGATGTGTGTCTATGGCTCCTTGTGCTACAAGTAAACTCAGAATCCTATTCCAGCAAAGTTAGTATATCAGAAACACAAAGCCACATCATCTGCACATGCATCAAGAAATGCCAATTGAAAGTGATAAAACATTGACAACAATTTCCATAGGAGTTTCTACTCCTGACGTCAGACTTTTTTGCTGTTGATTGTGGATTTCATCAGGGTGAATTGGCTTTACTGGAACAGCTGTAGTGAGGATACACCTATATTACCTGCACCTGGAAGGATCTCGACCTGAAACGTCAGCCTTTCCTTCTATCCAGAGATGTGGCCTATCCCGCTGAGTTACTCCAGCATTTTGTCCATCGCTGGTGTAAACCAGCATCTGCAATTCCTTCCTCCACCTACATTGTAATCTGCTGCACTGCAACCTACACTAACACAATCAGCATAAAGGCTAAAGTTAAGCAACCGTAATGAATAAAACTAGTATTTCAGTTTTTGATGATGAACTGGAGGCATGACTTGCAAGTGAAACCAGACCCGGTTTGTGTGTGCAGAGCTCTGTTCCCTGAACGCCCCATTACAGGAAGGATGTGGAGGCTTTGGAGAGAGTGCAGCGGAGGATTTCCAGAATGATGCTTGGATTCGAGGGCACTAGCCCCAGGCACAGGTTGAACAGACTAGGATTGTTTTCTCTGCAACACCAGAGGTTGTGGGGAGACAATAGAAGTCTAGACAATTATGAGATGCATAGATAGGGTAGACAGTCAGAACCTTTTTCCAAGGATGGAAAGATCAAACATGAGAGGGCTTAGCTTTAAGGCGAGATGGGCAAAGTTTAAAGGAGATGTGTTTTTTTTAACACGGGAGCTGGTAGCTGCCTGGCACATGTTGCCGGGGGTGGTGGTGGTGGAGGCAGATATCTTCGTAGCATTTTGCATTGGCGTATGGACATGCAGGGATTGGAGGGATATGGGTTATGTGCAGGTAAATAAGTGATGGTTCAGCATCATATTTGGCACAGGCGTTGTGGGCCAAAGGGCCTGCACGGCACTGCAGGTGCTGGAATCCAGAGCAAATTGCAAAGTGCTGGAGGAACTCAGTGGGTCGGGCAGCATCTCCGGTCGAGACCCTTCTTCAGATTGATGAAGTAAGGTGGAGAAAGCTGCAAATGGGGAGATGGGGTTGGGACAAACCTGGCAAGTGATAGGTGGGTACAGGTGAGGAGAGGGGGATGTTTGCCAGATGGGTGTAGTAAATGTCAAAGGCTGGAGGTGAAGAGGGTGTCAGGTACGGAGAGGAAAGGAGGAGTGACCTGTAAAGCTGGAGGCAAATATTTGTTCATGAGGTCACCTGAAACACATCAAGGTAAACGAATGGTCATGGGCTACTCATGTAATGAGGGGCAGTGTTTGTCCACTCAGCTCACTTTGTTATCCCGTCAGTCCTAGTTCAGGCCTTTATCATTGATGGCTGATGGAAGTGGACAGTTTACAAGGAAAGAACACTGCCTCTCTCAGCAGGCCCAGTCAAGTGCTGACACTCGGTAATCCATCTCCTGCCCCAGCAGGAGTCTCTGGCACTCAATACCTTGTATTAAAAGGCCATCGGCATGGTGTGGGGTTTCTGGGAGCTGCTGCTCGGCTCTGACTGATCCTCACGTACATCACTGTCAGCAGCTCTGGCCAATTTGCTGCCCTGCTGGAGGTTTCACCTTCGCAATGTTTCCTCTTAAATAGTCTGTTTCCCCACAGAAGTGACATTGCTCCCACATGTGACAAGAACAGACGTCTACTCTTGGTTATTGTACAGCCCAGGGAACTGAAGTCTCTACTGTTTAATGATCAGGCGTGAGTCATAGAGCTGTGCAGCAAGGGAACAAGCCCTTCGGCCCATCTTGCCCATGCCAACCAAGTTGGAATATTGGCCTAAGTTGTACAGCACAGAAACAGGCCCTTTGACCCACCTTGTCTGTGCTGGCCTGTATATCTATAACTAGCTGTGTAGCGTGTCATGAGTCAAGAGAGTCAAATCTACTATTTATCAAATAAATAAATCAAACATTTATTTGTCATATGTACAGACAACAGAACATTGAAATCGTTACTTGCGGCAGCACAATAGGTCTGTAAACAACATACATGTACATAACATATAATAAACACAACATTCAATAAATTAATAATCTCAATACTGGTACAAAAACACCCAAAGTCTTCAGTGCCACCAAAGACCGTCCATAGTTTATAGTTAAGGTTAGTGTTGTGCAGTGTTGTGCAGTGTTGTGCAGTGTTGTGCAGTGTTGTGCAGTGTTGTGCAGTGTTGTGCAGTGTTGAAGACCCTGATGGTTGATGGGGAGAAGCATTTCTCGCACTGGTGGTCATGGTCTTCATGTTGGTGATGGTAGGTGTGGGGTCCGAGTGTGGTCAGGGTGGAGTGGGGTGATTGTGGTCAGGGTGGTGTGGGGTGATTGTGGTCAGGGTGGTGTGGGGTGATTGTGGTCAGGGTGGTGTGTGGGGTGAGGGTGTGGTCAGGGTGGTGTGTGGGGTGAGAGTGTGGTCAGGGTGGTGTGGGGTCAGAGTGTGGTCAGGGTGGTGTGGGGTGAGGGTGTGGTCAGGGTGGTGTGTGGGGTGAGGGTGTGGTCAGGGTGGTGTGTGGGGTGAGGGTGTGGTCAGGGTGGTGTGGGGTGTGGGTGTGGTCAGGGTGGTGTGGGGTGAGGGTGTGGTCAGGGTGGTGTGTGGGGTGAGGGTGTGGTCAGGGTGGTGTGGGGTCAGAGTGTGGTCAGGGTGGTGTGGGGTGAGGGTGTGGTCAGGGTGGTGTGTGGGGTGAGGGTGTGGTCAGGGTGGTGTGGGGTGTGGGTGTGGTCAGGGTGGTGTGGGGTGAGAGTGTGGTCAGGGTGGTGTGGGGTGTGGGTGTGGTCAGGGTGGTGTGGGGTGAGAGTGTGGTCAGGGTGGTGTGGGGTGAGGGTGTGGTCAGGGTGGTGTGGGGTGAGAGCGTGGTCAGGGTGGTGTGGGGTCAGAGTGGTCAGGGTGGTGTGGGGTGAGAGTGTGGTCAGGGTGGTGTGTGGGGTGAGAGTGTGGTCAAGGTGGTGTGGGGTGAGGGTGTGGTCAGGGTGGTGTGGGGTGAGAGCGTGGTCAGGGTGGTGTGGGGTCAGAGTGGTCAGGGTGGTGTGGGGTGAGAGTGTGGTCAGGGTGGTGTGTGGGGTGAGAGTGTGGTCAGGGTGGTGTGGGGTCAGAGTGTGGTCAGGGTGGTGTGGGGTACAGAAGCAACTTTACATGAGTGACGGAGGTGGCGTGGAACATGGAATACAACTGCATAAAGTGTCTTGCAAAGAGTTAAAAATAACCATCCCTAAACAGCAGAGCAGACAGGCCACACACGTGGGCAGTTACCGGTATGTGAAGCTCTCTGAGAATGATCAGAGATTTCATCGTAGTTTGTCTGGAAGAATGTTCTCCGGCTTTGAATGATCACAGAATTATGATGCTGGAACTGCTTTGAGAAACCATCAAAATCAACAAATTACCAAACAATTTAGTTGTAGTGACAAAAACACATGGTGTCAATGGTCTCACCAGAAGGTAGAAGGCCTTGTTATCTGCAGGAATATAGGAAGATGTATTTTTTCATCAAACTTTCAGAATCCTTGGCTAACTGTGAAGATTGCAAGGTGGGAAGATTGGCTCAAGTGACCCACACAAGGAGACCATCAATAATAGTCAGTAACAGGTTCCTCTGTCTCATTGGCTCAGTTGCTGTTTTTGGAGTTCCAGCATTCTGAGAGTTTGATGTAAAAATACATCAAAGAAGAAGTTTATTGACTCCATTGGCAGCAGCAACTGTGGAGCCCAAGGGTTGACATGGAAGGAAGACTTTGTATCTGGGACATGAGCAAAGGTTGGGATCCCTGCCATTCCACGCCCAGCCAGATCGAAAACAAGCTGGGAAATCATAATCCTCAACACACCAGTGATGCACGAGCTCATGTCATTATTCCAGGAGGTAAATAGACAGGGTTTGGAATAGGATTGGGTTTTACGGGCAGCTTTGCTGGCATTGGAAGAAGAAAGATTGAGGACACCAAGTTGAACAGGGACAAGAAAGGAATCATTGCAGGAGGTGATTTGGAGATCAGATTGAATCAGGAATGCTAACTGTTACCTGTCCCATGATAGTGAAACCTGGAGATGAGTATGTTGGAGATGACCTGGGGTCAAGCTGAAGACGTAGTGGACTATTGGACCAGAATCTAACCATCCATTTTTGGATGTTGTAATTCAAGCCAATATTTCAATCAGCCAGCGCATTATCCAGGGCAATGGTGGAAGGAGACAACTATAATTCAAACAAATGCAGATGAAATATTTCTTTCAGACCAGCGTATGTGTAGGAAGGAGCTACAGATGCTGGTTTACACTGAAGCTAGACACAAAATGCAAAATTCAGAGTGAAGAGAGAGCTGGATAGAGCTCTTAAGGATAGCGGAGTGAGGGGGTATGGGGAGAAGGCAGGAACGGGATACTGATTGAGAATGATCAGCCATGATCGCATTGAATGGCGGTACTGGCTCGATGGGCTGAATGGCCTACTCCTGCACCTATTGTCTATTGTCTATTGTCTAAGAAGGGTCTCGACCCCAAATGTCACCCATTCCTTCTCTCCAGAGATGCTGCCTGAGTTACTCCAGCAGTTTGTGTCTATCTTTGATTTAAACCAGCATCTGCAGTTCCTTCCTACATGAAGAAAAACGAGCAATTCTTAAATATTTTTATTCAGTTCTCTGAGGGAGAGTTATACGTGCCAAGGTGTCAGTCCTTGGAGGGATTATTTCCTCCATTCATTGGTGTTTTGCTCAAGATTGTCATATCTACACAGCGCCTCCTCAGAGAACCCTGCTTATGTTGGTCGATGACCCACGTGAGGTGTTGGTAACTCGAAGGGAAGGTTATTGGAATGTTCCAGGCAGCGGCATATCGTCGAGCCAACAACATGCATTGCCTGTCTCCACATCAAGTAATTGATCACCATTTGACTCTCTCATTTAGTCATTTTCGTTACCTAGACGACAGAAGTTTAAAAGTCTGCAAACCTCATCCATTACTGCTTGTAAACAATGTACAAAACAATCAGCTGCAGACATCAGTCAAACCAAGCGGCAAATAAAGGCAGGATTTCTAACTTTAAAATGTCCTGGCAACTTTCACCATTCAGTTTTGTTGACAACTGTTCCTTAATCTTCGTTGTGATTGAAGGCATCCCATCAAACCTTATCTTTTATTTACCATAATTATGTTTTAACAAGCCAGCAGCCCAGATGTACTGATTCTCACGAGAGTTGTGACATTATTAATCAGCCTGTGAGTTGTGGGAAGGCTTGGTAGCAGCCTGGGTTTTCCACTGGCATATCCCACACTCTCACAGACTCTGATCCAGCAAAGTGAACACAGCAAAACCTACCGTTCCATCCTTGGGCCGAGTGGAGAGGGGATATAAATCAGTGGAAACCTGTTGTGGAGGTGGAAGAGCCTGCTTTGTCACTCTGCTTGCAAGCACTTTGAAGCTCAGGAGGTTTTGAGAATTAGATGGCTGTATTCCCAACAGGAACTTTTGATTTGCAGAAGATGAATGGTTTAGTCCTTTGTTAAATAGAATTTATCACGAAGAAGATACAGTTTCCCAAGTGAATTATTTGGTAACCAAACTACCTCCTTTCATTGTGTGGGAAGGAATTGCAGAATCTGGTTTAAACCGAAGATAGACACAAAAAGCTAGAATAACTCAACTGGTCAGGCAACATCTCTGGTGATGCTTGTTCAGACTGCTAGGGATAAGGGAAATAAGAGATATAGGTGATGATGTAGAGAGATAAAGAACAATGAATGAAAGGTATGCAAAAAAGTAACGATGATAAAGGAAACAGGCCATTGTTAACTGTTGCGTGAAAACGAAAAGCTAGCGTGACTTGGGTGGGGGAGGGATTGAGAGAGAGAGATGCTGCCTGACCCGCTGAGTTGCTCCAGCACTCTGTGAAATGTCACCTATCCATGTTCTCCACAGATGCTGCCTGACCCGCTGAGTTACTCCAGCACTCTGTGAAATGTCACCTATCCATCCATGTTCTCCAGAGATGCTGCCTGACCCGCTGCCTGACCCGCTGAGTTACTCCAGCACTCTGTGAAACGTCACCTATCCATGTTCTCCAGAGATGCTGCCTGACCCGCTGAGTTACTCCAGCACTCTGTGAAACGTCACCTATCCATGTTCTCCAGAGATGCTGCCTGACCCGTTGAGTTACTCCAGCACTTTTTGTATATTTCTGATTTGATGTAGGCCAATTAATGTCTTCAATTGTCCTGATAGACAGCCCATGAGTTTGCAAAAAACTGTTCTTTTAATTTCAAGCTGATCACTGCTTCAATGTCCAGGAGAAGATATATACTTAAGTGTGGTTCTTGTTTTGAATTAGTGGCTGCTACTTTCAAATAATTTTAATCTTGGACAGGGAGAATAGGTTACTTGCAAAATGAGCAGGAAATGGGATTGTTCTGAGTGCTAGGATAGACTCGATGGGCAGAATGGTGTAATTTGCCAGAATATATAGAATAAACGTCCATGGATAGCAGGGTAACGTTTCACAGAGTGATGGAGTAAATGTGCCGGAATGAATTGAATGGTGAAATCAGCCCTGTGTTTGTTTTGTCTAAATGTAAAACTGAATGCCTATCAACACTGTCTCACGGGAGCCAATCACAATTACACCGGGCCATGGAAGCAATCATCGTTGGCCAAGATGCCGGGACGGTGTTTGGTTTCAGGGCAGCGTTTCACTGTGCGAGCTCAGTAATCTCTAACACATGGAGGCTGGTGCAGGTGGGGAGAGGGATGTAGTGAAGTGGACATCCCGACCAGTCAAGGGAAGACACATTTATGTGTACAATCACCCAGGGCAGAAGCACAGGGGCCAAGGGTCAGCTGATTGCCCACCGTGCACTTCACCGTGACGTCACACGTACGCCCCAGCGATAGACGGAGAATTTCCCAGAAAATCAAAACAATTTGTTGTATTATCGGCAGGATATTACAGCGCCCTGTGTTTTATCCGTGACAAGTGCACACTTATGACAGCCCTTGAATGAAAACAGACATCAGTAAATGTCATTGGTAGCAAGGTATCACTTTGCAACAAATTACATTGGAAAACCTCTTGACCACTGATGGGCAATGGTGGAGAAACTTAATAAGAACAGTCAGCAAAATATTTTCATTTTCCAGCAATCCATCACATTAAAGAGCACCTCTTGTGTATTGCTGTGTAGTCGACAACACAATGGTAATGACATTCACCTCTCCCATTGGAGGTACAAACATACAAACGTTCCCCTCACTTGTCCACACTGCTCTGTTTTCCCCCTCTGAGTCCCACATGGATGTTCACACATGTTTACAAATCTGATGTGCTGAAGGTATGAATTTCATAGTTTTGTTTCAGGGCATATGACCATTAAACACTTGTCTCTTGACTGCTTTTTCCTTTTTCCACTTTCCCCTCTCACCTCCCCTTCCGCCAGCATTCGTCCTTTTGCACCTTCCACGCATCTTTTCTCATCTCCTTACCTCCACTTTTTACCTTTTCATCTCTGGCCATTAGCCAATCATCTGCCAATCAAACTCCCACTCACCTGTACCCACCTGTCACCTGCCAGGCTTCATCGCTTTGCCAGCTTTCTTCCCCTTTCTACAATCAGTCTCAAGACACATCTTGACCTGAAACGTCACCTATCCATATTCTCCAGAGATAGACACAAAATGCTGGAGTAACTCCGTGGGACAGGCAGCGTCCCTGGAGAGAAGGAATGGGTGATGTTTCGGGTTGAGACCCTTCTTCAGAGTTCTCCAGAGATGTTGTCACATGCATAGAGATACAGTGAGCAGCTTGTTCTGCATGCTGTCCAGTCCAATCCCACCGTACGTGAGTACAACAGATCCTCTTCTGGAACAGCAGGCAGAGAGTCGGCACGTTCCAGCGCCATCTTGCAACTTCCAAGTCTCGAACACCTCTGATCTTGGCCCAAGAAGAGATGCAGTTACTTACTTTCTCACTTTAAAGAGCATTTGTGTGTAATTCATGCAGATCAACACAACAGAATTTGAATAGGTTGCATGTAGGAACAGGCACAAGTCTTGTTACTATTTTTATATTCTTATGTTCTTTGGAAAGCCTAAAGTGTTGCACGTGACAGGTTTATAATGGTATTAGATGGAGTGAGGAATCTATATACGGCACCCCACTGATCATCCATTGATGAAAGGCCAAGCAGTCCCCATCTCAAACTATCGCCATCCTTCCCCAGCACCATGCAAATGAAACGAGTATTGATTTTTTTGGAACCATTTCTTTTCCATAATGTAATAATAAATCTTCCACAGGAATGTTGAAGGGAGAGTAATAGCTCGGAACGGTTCCAATAACCTGTCAGCTGGCAAGTGGTGAGGCTGCAGGAACGAGTCTGGTTCTGTGCGTGCTTCCTCTCAATGAGCAGGTTGTCTATGACCTGGAGCTTGCTGCACATCACATGGTTAGAATTCTCCATTAATTTCGCAGCCTCCAGATATTGCCAGCCAGAATTTAAGCATCAGGGTATCATGTTAACCCAATAAATGGTGGAACGTTCACATGACCTGGTGTGATTTAGCACTCAGACGTTGATGAGCTGCAACTGCACCAACATGTCTGGATGAAACTTTAATTGTGAGAGTAATGCACAGTGCATTACTCACACATGGAGCTAATATGTGTACTAAACCTTTGACACAAATCAGAATACCTTGCATTGAGAACACAACTATGGGAAGGCACCAGTTAAGTGACTGGGCCAGTTCACCGCTGGTTGAGTTTGGATCTGTGCGGTTTCTGAAGAGGGCAATTTAGCTCAAGTTGCACAATAGCTGAAAATCTTCTCGAGTGCCAACAGGTTCTCATTTGTGAGAGGGGAAAGATATATTGGGAACCTGAGGGGTAACTTTTTCCACACAGAAGGTGGAAGGTGTATGGAGCGAGCTGCCAGAGGGGGTACTTGACACAAGTACGAAAACAGCATTTGAAAGACACCTGGACAGGTACATGGATGGGAAAAGTTTGGAGGGATTCGGGCCAATCATGGGCAGGTGGGACTGGTGTATGAGGGGTCTTGGTCATCATGGACATTGGGCCAAGAGCTTGTTTCCATGTTATACGACAGTGATCTAAATGCAGGCTATTGCATTAGGTCTGCCACAAAATCTGCTTCACTTGAACAGTTCTGATTTATCCAACGTTTTCATGATGGCACAGTGAAACTTTGCAGTCAGCGACTAGCTAATGTCGGCAGAGGTTTGCATTTTGAATATTTACCGCCTCATTCCAAAAGTGAATCAAGAGGTGACCTTGGCAGTCGGTGTGAAGTACAGTTCACCTTTCACACTGCAAGACTATCCCATCAGTCCGAAGAAAGGTCCTGAACCGAAACATCATCTGTCCGTACCTTCCACAGATGCTGCCTGACCTGCTGAGATCCTCCAGCGCTTTGTGTTTTGCCCAAGGCTACTGTTGGAAGCCTGGTCCAGGGTATAACTCGCTGGGCTGCCCTTCCATAACTAGCAAGGCGCAGATCCTAAACCCCCAATGTCTATCTGCTGTTGTTAATTTAGTTACATCAGCTCTTTCCTCTGTTAATTGGGGTCGTTGGACAATACACCCAACATCTCACATCTCTCTCAATTCACAATTAACCCATCTTCCTTCTCAGATTCTGATGACTTCTCTTCACACCTCCCTCCAACCTTTCCCCTCTATCGCTCTCCCTTCTTACTTCTAACTCCTGATAAATGTCCTTGCTCTGTGGACACCTTCTCAGCATTCCTTACATATTTGTCCGTTCAATGTCCTTAAACTTGTTGAAATTAAAGAGACTCCTTTTGAGGTGGCATTTGGTGATGGTTTACTTGTGGCCCCAATGAGCAGGTTAGGTGGGCAAGGCAACCCCGAGTTCAGGTGGGCAAGTTCAGGTGGGCTAGTTCAGGTGGGCAAGTTCAGGTGGGCAAGGCAACTCCCTGTTCAGGTGGGCAAGTTCAGGTGGGCAAGTTCAGGTGGGCTAGTTCAGGTGGGCTAGTTCTGGTGGGCAAGTTCAGGTGGGCAAGGCAACCCCAAGTTCTGGTGGGCAAGTTCAGGTGGGAAAGGCAACCCTTAGTTCTGGTGGGCAAGTTCAGGTTGGCAAGGCAACCCCTAGTTCAAGGGCTGGCCCCATCTGCCAATGTTCTTCTAGTGAGTCCTGGGGTGTTTGACGGACAATTAGACAAGACGAAGAGCATTCCTTGTTGATGGGAGCATCCAAACACAAGCAGGGTTGGTGTCACTGGCCAGGCCAGTAGTTATTGCCCATCTCCAACGTTAAGAACCACTGCGATAAGAAAATGTTGGTGTTCAGACAAGGTACAGATGGTAGACTGAAGGAATAGCTTTTTAATTTGTGATTTATTAGTCAGCTTAGTTAAAATTCCTCAGCTGACAGGAAACTAGCCCAATACCCAAGTCAATTACACTGGAAAGGATGCAGAGTAGATTGATGAGGATGTTGTTGGACTGGACGATTGAGTTATAAGCAGACCATAGGCTGGGCTGCTTTCACTGAGGGGAGGAGGTTCATGGATGACTTTATGGAGGTTTAGAAATTATGAGGGAAAAGGATTTTGACAGTCATTTTCCTTGAGTCTAAAAGGGGAGCCTAAAACTAAATGGCATAAATTTAAGGCGAGAGGGAAAAGATTAAAAATGAATCTAATGGGGGCAACACAGAGGGTGTGGGCCTGTGGAACAAGCTGCCAGAGGAGGGTATTATTACAATTTGTAACACATTTAGTTAGGTGAATGGATAGAAAATGTTTAGACGGATATGGGCAAAATGGAGGCGAATGGGACCAGCTCAGGTAGACATCTTGGCCAGTGTGGATGTGTCGGGCTGAAGGGCCAGTTTCTATGCTGTGTAGTTTTAATACTCTGCAACTAAATCACCACACTATTGTACCTCTTGTCTCAGATGGGGTTTCGATTGGACATGGTGACTCTGCAGACCAAATACAAGGATGGCTTTGCTTTAGTTTAGTTTAGTTTAGTTTAGTTTAGTTTACAGTGAGAAGCTTTTGTTGCGTGCTAAACACAGCACAAAAACAATACATGATTACAATCGATCCATTTACAGTGTACAGATACATGATAAGGGAATAACGTTTAGTGCAAGGCAATGCCAGCAAAGTCTGATCAAAGATAGTGCGAGGGTCACCAAACAGGCAGATAGTAGTTCAGCACTGCTCTCTGGTCGTGGTTGGATGATTCAGTTACCTGATAACAGCTGGGAAGAAACTGTCCCTGAATCTGGAGGTGTGCGTTTTCACACTTCTGTACCTTTTGCCTGATGGGAGAGGGGAGAATAGGGAGTGACCGGGGTGAGACTGGTCCTTGATGATGCTGCTGGCCTTGCCGAGGCAGTGTGAGGTGGAGATGGAGACGATGGCTAGCCACTTTAGGATGCGGCTACTGATCCTGGTTGATTCTCGTGTCATGGACTCTCTCACAGGACACTTCATCCTCTCTCTCCAGCCACCCACAGCCCGGTCACTATCTCAACACATCCTGACTTTCCATTGGTGTAGGAAGGAACTGCAGATGCTGGTTTAAACCGAAGATAGACACAAAAAGCTGGAGTAACTCAGCAGAACATGGAGCACCTCTGGAGGGAAGGATCGAGACCCTTCTTCAGACTGGTGAAGGGTCTCGACCTGAAACATCACCCATTCCTTCTCTCCAGCGAGGCTGCCTGTCCCTCTGAGTTACTCCAACATTTTGTGTCTATCTGACTTTACATTTCCCGCAAATGTCAGATGATTGAAAACAGAGCAAATCTATTTTCGTAAAAAGAACAAATTAGATTTGTTTTAGTAAAGCAGTGGGAGACTGCAGTGATACAGGAGAAAAAGAGAATTTAATTTATGTCAAAAAAAGTATATCCGTCAGTGAAACCAAAAGCAAATTGAAGTAGCAAAGAATGGCATTAAACAGACCTGGATAACATTAGCTCTTAATATTGTAATGTTTCAATCCTGTGACTCACAGGAATTTACAATTGTAGTTATAGTCATCGAGCTATACAGCACGGAAACAGGCCCTTCGGCCCACCTTGCCCATATCCCTCTAGATCCTTCCTATCCATATATCTGTCAAAAAGTCTTTTAAATATCCTAATTGTATCTAATTGCAAAGTTTCCTCTGGCAGCTTATTCCAGATACTCACTGAGAGAAAAGGTTGTCCCTGAGGTCTTCGTTCCTCTCTCCTCAAGCCGATGCCTCCTAGATTTAGAATCCTCTAACCTGGGAAAAAGTCTGTGAGCATCCACTTCACCCATGCCCCTCATGATCTTGGACACCTCAGTAGGGTTATCTCTCTTGATCTTGGACACCACAGCAGGGTGACCTCTCTTGATCTTGGACACCTCAGTAGAGTTACCTCTCTGCCTCCGATGCTCCAAGGTGTCTTTCCTTGGTGAACCAGCAATTGCAGTTCCTTGTTTCTAAAAGCGGCTTTCAAATCTGGCCGTACGTGCTTTCAACCTTTTGTATCTTCCGCCCAATGGGAGAGAGAAGGAGAGGGAATGACTGGAGTGTGAATGGCCCGTTGATTTGACGGCTGCTCTCCTGAGGCAGGGTGCCCTTGGGAGATGTTGTGAAGTGGCAAGGTGTAGGGATTATGGACAGTTTCTCGCAGGAAGAAGCTCCAAGATTGGTGCTGACCAACTCCCACGGAATACTTGCAGTCATGACAAAGGCAGGCTGGTCTGATGCTAGTTGGGCATGCTTCATTGCTCTGATCTATGCCAACAGCCACTTCCAGCGATCAATGTAAATCGCTGCCAAGTTCAAAGTGTTAGTGGCCAGAGCAACACTGCCAACAACAGGAAGTGTGGCCAACCCATGCATACAGCGTTAGTCTGGGGGAGCGTGGAACAGCTGGTGATGTGCTTGGGTTCAGGGATAAATAGACTTTACTCTTTGCAAACTGTTTCCTCTAAATGTTCATGAAATTTCACAAAGGATGTAACGTTCTGGCAGTGTGGCCCAAGCAGCACTCCTGTATCACATTTCTCCCCAGTTTTATATAAACAGCAAAACACTTAACACAAGATATGTGCACTTTCAAACGATGAATCATTAAATCAAAGCAATGCTGCGAGAACTATTCCATTGATGCTTGGAGTGGCTTGATTCAATTTAAAGAGGAATTGGAGTCAAAGTCAGTTGGAGAAATGTGGCAACTATGTTTAATTCAGATCACCTCTCTGGGCTTTGGGTCATGATATTGAGCTCCTCTTTCTATGAAAGCATTGTTTTGAGTGTATGTAATAAATGGCTGGGATTAGTTATCTCCAGAGAGTTGTGCAAAGTCTTGACAACCTTTCTGATGGTCATAAATCACATTAATTTATCTTGCCCTATTTTTAACTTTTGTAAGAGCTCTTAATAGATGGAAATGTACCTTAGTTACATCCTGAACAAAGGCAGAGAGATGAAAGTTCTCCTGCTATACCCTATTGTTCCATAACTTCACAGTAGATGTTTCAACTTGCATCTTACTATATTATATAATCTACCCAACAATCTGTGGTGGTCCCTCATCAGGGAGACCATGACAATGTTTGCCACTACTGAAGTCAATCATTTCATATCCAATGTCGAATGGTGCCTTTGTAAAAATGTATTTTCTTTCCCATTGTGAATTTGTTTCCAGTAAGTGTGGAGATGACTTCTGGTCTCTGGAGTGTGGAGATGGCTTCTCGTCTCTGGTGCTTCCCCCTGCTCTGTTCATGATGCCATTCTCCGCCATGGATGGGTGAACATTTGAAGTCCTCCTCCTTTGTGTGAAGGCTTGTCTACCCTCTGCTCTGTGGAGGTTCTGAGTGACTATGCATGTGAAGCTTTCCAGTCTTCATTGAGCTCGTGACCATTGTACCTAGAGGCAAGGTTTCTAGCCCAATGCTCAAAGATTTAAGAAAAAGACCTCCCAATTGTCAACAAGCCATATTACCAACCCCACACAGCTGAAGATAATCTGTTCCCAACCAACTTTCAACAGGAATTTTGGATAAAAATCAAAGACAACATATGTGAACTTATGTCCTGTTTCAGTCCAAAACATTGAGATTAATTGGACATCTTGACTGATACCAGACCAGTCATCCTCTTTATATTACTTGACCTCCAGGGCAGGTCAGAGGTCGGGTAAGAGTTGTTCTATTGAAATGTTGCGTGAGTTCCACTATTTAAGTCTAGTCTTGGGACTGAACCATCTCTATAAATCCTGGTTTATAAAGCAGGCGAAGCATTTAGAAGTTGAGGCACTAGCGATCTCCTTTAGTGATGATTGAAGACTGCAACCTGCTGTCATCACCGTAGTAAACGTACACACCGGCTGATTCACAGGAAGGTCCCACAGCTCCAAGTTCACGGTTCACTCACTGCCACTCCACTCCTACTTGTACTTCCAAACAATTAAACGTGAAGTCAACACTGATCCCCAAGCCACTTTGATTCATGATCCTCGTATTTACATGTTGCTAATCATGAATTTTTGGCATCCTTAATTCTAATTTCATTGATTGAATAAAGATGTGAAAACATTTAGAAGCGTTGTTTATTAAAGTGGAAACCTTGTAAGTGTCCGGGAGGTCCAAGTGGCTGAAACAGATGATACATCTATAACGCCAAGCCACATGCACCTTTATTGGTACACTGGCAATAAACAGATCTTTCAAACCTTTGAAACCAAAATCAATAGCCTTTCCATTACATTAGTGATGTTTCCAACTTCCCCACATGCAACATGGTACCATGAGCTGATTAAATTCAGAGTGTACATGATTTACTAAATTAAGAACTACACTTTTCCTTGATAATTTGCAAATAGTTTGATGGAAAGTAATGTTTCATTTAACCTCCCGTGGTATCTCTCTTGCATGTTGTAAGATCGCTAATAAGTTTTTGCCTTTTACCACCACTCCTTCAGTGTTTCCTGACAGGAGGTGTAAGCTTCCTTGAAGCTGTTTATAAGGACCGTCTTCTTCTTCTTTCGTGTCCATCACCCATGTTTCAAATGTCACATCGCTGTCATTGTCTGTCCTGAAAAGGACGCAAGCTTCCGGCGACAATCAGTGGGAGCCATCACTTGTACAATAGATGATGGTGGTAGCAGAATTAGCTCAGGACACTTCCAGTTTCCAGCCCTGCGATGTGGACACTTCTGCTATGGGGTCTATAAAGACCTGATACAAGGTGATCAGTAGATCGATCGCCTGTAATCTTGATGTTCGCGGTTGCTTTTGTTTCCTACTTACATCTGCACCAAAGTTCAGGTTGGCTTTGTGTGTTGTCCGAGTGTGTTATTGACACGGTCTAGGAAGTGAACAATGCAGTCTGGAAAGTAGCAAATTACCTTCAATGATAAAGTCATTGTCCCTCACAAGTACTGAATGTTGCCTCGACTCCAATAGACATGCTGCTAGTCTTGATTTCATGGTATCTGCCTTTGAAAATAAAAGGTAAATGGTTTGTAATCGAGGAGTTAAGAAAGTGTGGCCAAGACTCGTTCTTGCAATGAGTAATTTAGTCTGAAGAAGGGTCTTGACCCAAAGAAAAAGTTGACACCTATCCATGTTCTCAAGAGATGCTGCCTGACCTGTTGAATTATTCAGCACTTCATGTCCTAATGAGTTATTTAGATTGTGAGATATTTATAACAGAGAACTGAGAGTTGTTAGTGCATGCCAAGCAGATGGGCGGAATCTCCTGCCCTGTCCTGATGCTATTGGATTGGTGACTTGTTGGAGTAGTGGAGAGGAGCAGAGAGCAGGAACAGACTAAAGGTCACATTCTGCAGAAGCTGGAAACCTGAAATAAAAACAGAAAATGATGGGCGTAAAAACAGGTCAGGCAGCACCTGTGGAAAGAGAACTACCGCCGATATTTCAAGTCAATCAGCCTTCAGTCGGGTGATCCACTGACCACCATTAGCCTGTTCCATCCCTTGATTACTAAAGTAGATTATCTGTGTCTGAACATCATGAACCAGCTTGGCTACATAATCCTTAGTAACTTTGCCCATTGAAAATCCTGACTATATCTGCTTGAAATTGTCAATAAATAACCCTCCTTTACTCTAACCGTAACAAGTTTTGGGGGAAGGAGTTCTAGGGTTCCATTGCACGTTGTATAAATAAATGTTTCCTAAAGCCCCCTGAACAACCCAATCATCCATTCCCTCCACAGGTGCTGCCCGGCCTGGTGAGTTTTCCAGTACTTTGCGTTTTACTCAAGATTCCAGCATCTGCAGTTCCTCCAACTTACTTATAAAGTTATATCATGGCATCTTTATCTGCATTTCCCGCAATCAGTGGAGGTTATTCATTGCAATATTCAGGCTGACCACTAACATCACCTGCAAGCCAAGGGTGCAGGGAATTCTACTGAGTATGGGCCAGGCGAGCCTCTGGGTAACTCCAACACTTTGTGTCTTTTTTTGGTAGACAAGCATCTGCAGTTCCTTGCGTCAACAATGTCATTGTTCTATTGCCAGTGCATATGACGAGTAAACACTCTTGACTCCAGTGACTTTATTTTTTCCCTGCATTCCTAACCTCTTAGCTCTATGTTTCTGAAGTCTTGTCCCGGTTTACATTTCACAAAATTAATAAACTTTGCAAAAGACTGGCAGCATGTGGGACTATTCATCACATTAAACGTAGTTTAATATTATCTGATATTGTACTGCAAGTTCCTTGTGGCTTGCAGCTTCTGTGCAGTTGTTCTCCATCTGAATGCGTTTGAATGGACTGGCTGGGTGGATAAAGTGGGTGAGTGTGACAGGTTGTGTCTCAGGACATGGCTCCATGGCTTTGTTAGTGAGTTGACACACTATCCCATTCAAAACAATCTCACAAGATCCAGGCTCCATTTTATACTGCATCTGGTGTGTGCAGAGTACTGGGAGAGAGGCTAATTCATAACAATTACCTTTCTGGATCTCCTTCATATAAATCTGGTTGAGTTTTGGAGGGTTATTGCAGGAATGAGATTGCAAGCTCCCTAGTTTATATTGAGTGCTAGTAAATTATTATCAGCTTTAATTCAAAAAATGTATTGCCATAGGCTATGTTATGATAATCTTTTACAGATGTGCAGGATTCAAAATAATTAATAATGCTTATCCCTTCTCTGCACATTTCCAGGCTGGGTTTATTAAAATCAAATCCATCTAATATACCTGTGAAATAAATGGTTGAGTTTCCAAGCACGAGCTGGTGACTAACTTCACAGAGCCCACTATCAGCAACTTGTTTTCTTTATTCTTTAATTCAACAAGCATGTTGCCAGAAATATCATACTTATTTCATACTAAAGTATATATTTTTCAAAACTGAAACAACTAATAAATCAAAATTATATCCTTGTATTTAAGCAGGGCAATATATTGGCTGAATTATTAAGGTTGTTTAGGCATGGATAATATAACTAGTCCTGATGACATTGTAAATTTTATGGGTTAGAACATAAGACAACACAGCACAGGAACAGGTCCTTCAGCCCACAATGTCCATGCCAAACATGATGCCATGATAAACTAATCTTATCTGCCTGCACGTGATCCATATACCCTCCATTCTCAGCATGTCCATGTGCCGGTCTCAAAGGCTCTTAAATTGGTTATAAATAAGAAAAGGAGATGAAGGTAACATTGTTAATTTAACTTGTTCAACTTTTAATTTTCATTGGGTGTTACAACACGAGTCCGCTGGGCTTTGGGGGATGCCAGGCAGTTTCCCCACACCAGCACTGAAATGGATGCCATATGTGGGAGCCAAAATATCTTGCAATAGCCTCCAGGTTTCTAGGCATTAGTGGACTATGATATAACTACATTGCAACCAGCTTTCCCTGATCTTTATTTCCATCCATCAAATTTATCACCACTCATGAACCGCCTTTGCCCATACGCTCATTGCAAGATTCCTCCAATTGGCCACTTGAGTCTTGGACAGTTACAAACATTTGTTTTGGTGGGAAGGGGGGATGTCAGGGGCCACTGTTCATTCTTTGATCATCAGTGCTTTTGCCATATCTATCATTCATTTGTTCTTTGTACCTTCTACATCTCTCGTTTCCCTTGCCCCTAACTCTCAGTCTGAAGAAGGGTCTTGACCCGAAACATCATCTATTCCTTTTCTCCAGAGATGCTGTTTGACCCGCTGTGTTGCTCCAGCTTTTTGTGTCCGTACTGTTCTATGTTGTATGTAAGAAGCAGAAGAAGCTGAAAGGATACAAGCTCTAGTGTACATCTGCAGAGAGTTATTTGGCCGACACGGACACAAGGAGAGGTTTCCAGCTCAGTAACTAAGTAGCTGTCAAGAATGGGTCCTTGGTTGGATGTGGCTTTGAGCAAATAAGGCTGGAATGAATCTGCAGGGGCCTCACTGTGAACAATAAAGATCATTTGCCTGCACTCTGCGAGCAATGCTTCCACCAAATCGAGGAAGCATTACAACATTTATCAGTCGTTTTTAAACCTTGCTGGAAAGAATAAGGTAACAGCAAATGCCAATTTTACATTGTTGGTGGTGAAAGGTGCAGTGAAATATTTGTACAGTATATACTACACAAACACATATATAACACAAGCAATTCCCTCGAGCTGTTGAGCCTGATGTTTTAGACTAACTGAAAGTAGAGTGAGTCTTAAGACATCAGGTTCTGTGGCTGGACATCAGAGAACTTTTGGTTCATGTCTCTAAGGTGAAAGATGACAGCGAGTAGTTTGTCTGAACATAATAGTTATTATAAAATATTGGAACAGTCTGTAAAGAGGCAACCCTAATGGAGAAATCAGGTCTTGGCAGTGGGTTGAGCTTTGTTTTTGTGCAAATGTCTGGAAATTAGTTAATGGTTCCGTCTGACAGGAATGGCCTTTGCTTCTTGCCCGGGGATATAACAGATCCTAAATCCAACGTATTATTTAATTTGCTGTTATGAAGCAATGAATGAGATATAGAGTTCAGGCTGCTTTTCAGATTTTTATTGGTCAGGGAAAATTTCTATTAAAACAAATTCCTAATTTCTGGTTATGGTCTGATGAAATCCAGCCTAAACCCAGAAAGGAAAATACCTCCTGAAGCCAATGCCAATAATGAGCGGTCCTTCATAGCACCGTCACCCATTGACATGGGCACCCTGCTCTTTATATTTGTAATCTCTTTGGCAAAGCGTCACCTGTAAATATCTGGCGTTGCCAGACTGCATCTCCAGCACTGAATGTCAAAGCTCTATGACCAATCCAATTTACAGTGTTACAGCAGCAAAGTGGATAGCAAGACATTATAAATAAAAGTAAAGACAAGGATAAATTGTCATCAGTTTTCTGTGTGTTCTTAACTGTTACTGTTGACTCGTCTGCTGGGGGCAGTGCTGGTTGTGCAGTCTCACAGCAGCGGGAAGGAAGGACCTCCTATATCTCTCCTTCACGCACTTGGGAAATGTCACGGAAACCAGGTTAGGAAACATGTTTTGTAGGAAAGAACTGCAGATGTCACCCATTCCTTCTCTCCAGAGATGCTGCCTGTCCCGCTGAGTTACTCCAGCATTTTGTGCCTACCTTCAGGAAACATGTTCACGCATTCAGGGGCTTGATAGCTGCTGATATTGAGGCAGAATATATCTGCAGTGGTCTTGCCCTTCCATGTGTGCATCCAGTTATCGAGAATGTGATAACTAATAATGATGAGTTGGACATGTGGTTGAGACCACACTCCCTGGTGCAACCTGTCACTTGTGGAGTTGACACCCACAATCAGCAAGTTGTTGGTTTATGAATGTCACAGGTTCTGAGATGCAGTGAAAGGCTTTTGCTTGTGTGCTATCCAGTCAAATCAACATCCAGTCAATACAATCAAGCCATACACAGGTCTAAAGCATGTTCAATGAAACAGACTTGGCTCTGCTGGAGAGTTAGAATGAGATACACCTCTGTGGGGCACCTTTAGAATGGGGATGAGGAGGAATCTCTTTAATCAGGGGGTGAATCTGTGGAATTCATTGCCACAGGTGGCTGTGGATATTATTAAGGTGGAGATAGATAGATTCTTGATTAGTACAAGTGTCAGGGTTATGTGGAGAAGGCAGGAGAATGGGGTTAGGGGGGGAAAGGTAGATCAGCCATGATTGAATGGCGGAGTAGACTTGATGGGCCGAATGGCCTAATTCTGTTCCTCCAACTTATGAACTTATGAATTTAACTGGACTCCTGAAATATTACACTGATCATTAAACCGTACTCTGTGAATATCTCATCTGTTACTTCATCCAGTAAATTAAATAATGTAGACACAAGGAACTGCAGATGCTGATTTACCAAAAAAAAGACACAAAGTGCTGGAGTAACTCAACAGGTCAGGCAGCATCTCTGGAGAACATGGATAGGCAAAGTTTCTTGTTGAAATTTTCAGCCAGTTAACTGAAGAAGGGTCTCGACCCGAAACGTCACCCATTCCTTCTCTCCCGAGATGCTGCCTGACCTGCTGAGTTACTCCAGCATTTTGTGAATAAATCGATTTGTACCAGCATCTGCAGTTATTTTCTTATACTAACTCCAGCACTTTGTCTTTTTTTAATTAAATATACATTTGCTCTAAGATCTATGATTTAGTTAGGCACAAGGTTTCCATTCCAAGCCAAGCTAATGTCCACTTGATCGTAAATATGATTTAAGTCATGAGTAAAGCTATAAGCTACCATACTAATTTACTACATTTGTGGCCAAAATATCACTAGAACCAGCCTAGTTCCATTTGTAACGGACTTTGAGTAAACTGATTTATCCTTTTGACTGACGTCCTTGAAAAGCGCAGTTTGCCTTGTGTTTATTTATAAAATTCTAAGGTCCTGGAGGTGAAGGGATCTAAACAGGTCCCGCTTGTGGGCTGCATGGTTTAGGTTTGTTCACTTCACTGCTTAATGCACACTTGGTGCTTTTTAAGATAAAATCTCTCCAAATGGGTCATTTTGTTAATAGGAAAGGAAAAGTTCAATTTCCAATGGCATCTTTGATTCCCCTTCCAAGATTCATTATAGCTGATGAAGTACTCATTCAGTTACTGTGGTCACAGTTATAATGTAAGGACATCCATTTAAAGGCAGTGGTTCCACAACACTCCCAGTTTATAACTTACGCCACATTTCCAGGCTGACCCCTACCTCATCGATCCAGTGCCACCAGGACACCAGGCCTCTACGTGAGAAATATAACAACTTGTATGTCCCTTTGGGCCATGACCGGACTTTTTAGACACTTAGAAGTGACAAGATGGTGCTGGAAAGTGGTGTCTCTCTGCGTGCTGTTCCAGAAGAGGATATCTTGTTCGCATGTACAGTGTGATTGGACTGGATAGCATGTAGAAGGCACATTTCACTGTACCTCGGTACATGTAACCAAGCCCAAGGTACACAGGCTGACCTGTGCCGGCGAGCTTGGAAGGCATTGAGGACTGTGCAAATCTAGAAGCAATGTCATCGGTGAAGATCACAGTGTGGTTTCTGTGTGCATCTTCACTGGTTGACAGAGTATCTCCAGTGGCTTCTGTCTTCAGGTCAGATCTTCAACACTTTCACATTTTGCATTTGTTTGAGGTCTCACTAACAATCATCTTCCCTGTGCTTCACGATGAGTGAAACCTTTGGGACGTGCACTTTGTCAGAGTGACTAGGTTTGGTACGGTTGGAAGTCCCTATTAACACGGTGCTTGAGGGATATTGACCGAGTGACTCTGGGGGTGGGGGTGGGGAGTGGAGGAAGGTTCTGGAAGGGTGAGGAATGAGCAAGGGTAGCTCATTGTGGTTTTGGGATCAGAAGTTCAAACATGTCTCATGGCTACGCACTGACTTGCACCATCTTAACAAAGACAAATATACAGAGGGATTAAAGGTCTATCTTTCAAGTGGTTGAACAGTTTTTATGTCAATCACAGTCTGTGATCTCGGCTCTGCGGAATGTAACATGGAGGAGTGCAGGGCGGAGAGAAGCCTTTCCACCAGCTGGATCTGCTGTCACTGTCAAAGAGATGCTCGGTTCCCTTTCGAAAGTGATTATTGAATCTGTCTGCTGTGTTGCCCCAGATCCCAGCAACTCATTCTTGATGAGCGAAGGCCCCTTCGGTCCCCCTTGTCCATGCTGACCATGTTGTCCTGGCAAATGGGGAAAGGAGAGAACATAGAGCTGAGGTTAGAATCTGATTAGCTGCTGAATGGGGCTTGGTGGCACACTCCCGCTCCTGGTCATTGAGTGAACATAAGCTCCATCACCTGCTGCGCTCTGTTTGCCCTACGTCTTGACAATCCAAGGCCTGAAGGACTGACACATCCCTGCAGTTAGCTTTGGATGACTCAGGTGGACTTCATTAATCTCCATACTCTGAGGCCTTGGTCTGATGTAACACCAGTGGTAACAAACCCCTCAGTAGAGCACGTTACCCACGGCTCTCATTGTGGAAGGTCTCCAACGAGAGAAGCTGGTTACAAAATGTGGGCAGTCATTTAAACCTGAGGTGTGGAGGAACGTCAATGTGCACAGGGAAGTGAATCTCTGGAATTCTCCATCACGGAAAATTGGGGAAGGCTAGATCATTGGGGCATTTAAGCAGGAGATAGATATACTTATGAAAGATCAGGATATTTATGGGTCACGGGGACCTGTCATAGAGAGGCCTGGGGCAGATCAGCCATGATCATGTTGAATGTCGGGACGGGCTTGAGGATATGTTCTTGTCCCTTAAACAAACAAAAAACACTAACTTAGTGTCTATGAGTGAAGAAGTTTGTACCAGAATGTAACCGATAAATCTTGAATGGAAACATGGAGTTATAGAATCTCGCGCACAGATGGAGGCCATTTGGGCCATCATGCCCCTGCTAACTCATTGATTCATCCCATTCTCCAGCTGCATTGACCAATTCCAGCAAATGGTCCCTGTTCATTCAATTACCGTTGACATTTGCAATGGGATCGCCTCTTCCCTTTCACAGTGTGCATGGCAGCTCACAGCGACTTACAGTGCAAGTCAAGCCATGGGCAAGGTGCCAAGTGTCTCAGATCTGTTTTTGCTAGTTAACGATTCTTTAGCTGGTGCAAGAACCTTTCCCCAAGAAGTCAAACACACACTTAGAACTTACTAAGTGGAACAAAGAGACGTGTGAGGTTGTGTGGATGCAGTTGTCAGCAATCAGACCATATGAACTCTGCAAGATTTTCTTGCAATTATTCATAATCTAACCACTGCTATCAATTGTAATCTTTGGTTTTAGTTGGAAATAAATATCTTCATTGTGTTTTTATTGAAGTAGAATAGGATTTTCTAATTGCATGGATAGCCAGAAGCTAACCCCGCCTCCCTGGTGTAATGGGCAGGGTCAGGGGAAGGGGTGAGGGGGCAGGGTCAGGGGAAGGGGTGAGGGGGTGGGGGAGGGGAGGTGGTGAGGGGGTGGGGGAGGGGAGGTGGTGAGGGGGTGGGGAGGGGAGGTGGTGAGGGGGTGGGGAGGGGAAGGGGTGAGGGGGTGGGGGAGGGGAAGGGGTGTGGGGGTGGGGAGGGGAAGGGGTGAGGGGGTGGGGGAGGGGAGGTGGTGAGGGGGTGGGGAGGGGAAGGGGTGAGGGGTGGGGAGGGGAGGTGGTGAGGGGGTGGGGGAGGGGAAGGGGTGAGGGGGTGGGGGAGGGGAAGGGGTGAGGGGGTGGGGGAGGGGAAGGGGTGTGGGGGTGGGGGAGGGGAGGTGGTGAGGGGGTGGGGAGGGGAAGGGGTGAGGGGTGGGGAGGGGAGGTGGTGAGGGGGTGGGGAGGGGAAGCGGTGAGGGGGTGGGGAGGGGAAGGGGTGAGGGGGTGGGGGAGGGGAGGTGGTGAGGGGGTGGGGGAGGGGAGGTGGTGAGGGAGGGGAGGTAGTGAGGGGATGGGGGAGGGGAGGTAGTGAGGGGGATGGGGAGCAGTGGGAGTGTTTAGTGGCGAGGGGGGGGGAAGACAGTGAGACAGACGGAAGATGAACTAACATTCAGCAGCCATTGGGAATAATTATTTTCAGGTGAGATTCTATTTTTATGAATACACTTACCTTCCTCCATTACATTATACTTTTGTTTAGTTTAGTTCATTATTATCACGTGTACCGAGGTACAGTGAAAAGCTTATTTGTCGCGTGCTATCCAGTCCGAGAAAAGGGTATACATGAAACCAATCAAGTCATCCATGGTGTACATCCAAGAGAGAGCTAGATAAAGCTCTTAAGGATAGTGGAGTCAGGGGGTATGGGGAGAAGGCAGGAACGGGGTACTGATTGAGAATAATCAGCCATGATCACATTGAATGGCGGACCTGGCTCGAAGGGCCGAATGGCCTCCTCCTGCACCTATTGTCTATTGTCTATTGTACATACACAGAGTAAAGGGAACAATGTTTAGTGGAAATTAAAGTCCAATAAAGTCAGACTAAATATAGTCCAAAGGTCTCCAATGAGGTACATGGGTCAGGACTGCTTTCTAGTTGGTGAGAGGATGGTTCAGTTGTCTGATAAAAGCTGGGAAGAAACTATCCCTGAATCTGGAGGTGTGCGTTTTCACACTTCTGTACCTCTTGCCTGATGGGAGAGGGGAGAAGAGGGAATGACCAGGGTGAGACTGATCCTTGATGATGCTGCTGGCCTGCCGAGGCAGCGTGTAGATGGGGTCAAGGGAAGGGAGGTTGGTTTGTGTTGATGGTCAGTGTGGGCAAAGGGCTTGTTCAAGTGTTGTATCTGTCTTTGACTATCATTGCATAGGCACATTATTATAAGAAAATAACTGCAGATGCTGGTACAAATCGATTTATTCACAAAATGCTGGAGTAACTCAGCAGGTCAGGCAGCATCTCGGGAGAGAAGGAATGGGTGACGTTTCGGGTCGAGACCCTTCTTCAGCATAGGCACATGCATGCTTACTGTGCTGTAGAAGTCAATCCTCACTCCCACCCAACAGCTCCTGATGTGGATCAAGCCCTTCAGCTTCACAAATAAAGTGGGAAATACAGTGTGGAATTTAGCTTCCCTCTTACCAACCTTTGATCTAAAGATGGATTAGTATTTTACTGGGAAACCTCTTTAATGTACACTCATTAAATGCATACGATTTTTCATGTCTGTTTCACCAAAATAATGGGGATAATTGTTGCTTAATGCTTAAGTCATTTCAACTCATTAAACTTGTTGGAAATGGCATATTTTAATATGGAACATGGAGATTTATAATCATATTAAACACTTAAATGTGTCAAAAGCATTTATAATTATAACTGCTATGTTAAAAAAAAATCTTATTTTTAAAAAAAATCTCAAAAATTAGAATAGAATTGTTGACCCAAAAACTAAACTTGAAACTGTGCTTTCAGTCTGCTGGTGTGGGATATAAAACACATGTGCATGAATCTAATTTAGGAGTTTAAGAATGTAGTTGTGTAAACTCTCTTAACTGAAGTGATTTCTTTGCTGGCCATGATGTACGAGTTGAGCCGATCTCCAGACACGCTGTTCCCGAAACTTCCACTTGTATTATTCGAGATGGAGTGAATATTGATTGGCCTATTAAACTTGAACATTGATAAAATGTAGTATCTGTTTAGGCTCAACATAGAGAATGTACAGTAGCTTATGAAATACAATGGGTAAGAATGATCCATAGATATTTGGACACTGCACACTGTGAGAAGTTCTCCTGTTTCTCTCTTTCACAGCAATTCCCAGGAGCCACGTGGTTCTGAGTGAATGTTATCAACATTCCTCAATCCTCACAGCGCCAGGGAGCCGCTTCCATCCTGACCTCGGGCGCTGTCTGTGTGGAGTTTGTATGTTCTCCCTGGGACCACGTGGGCTTCCTCCAGGTGTTCCGGTTTCCTCCCACATCTCAAAGACGTGCGGGTTTGTAGGGACTCTAATTGGCACTCTGTAAATTGTCCCTAATGTGTAGGGAGTGGATGAGAGAGTGGAATAACATAGAACCCATGTGAACAGGTGATCGATGGTCGGCATGGACTCAATGGGCCGAAGAGCCTGTTTACATGCTGTATCTTTCAATCAAAAAATTAAATGACTATATCTTAGAGTCATACAGCACAGAAACAGACTTTTCCACCCAACTCGTTCATCCTGACCACGATGCCCCATCTAAACTAGTCTCATTTACCCACTTCTAGTCCATATCCCATTAAACATTTCCTATCCATATACCTATCTAAGTTCCTTTTAAATGCATCTTTAAACTAAATAAATTCTGCCATTCACATTCTCCCTGATGGATTTCCAGTGGTCACCTGGACACATGTATGTATCCAAACACACATGCATGTATCCAAACACACACGCATGTATCCAAACACACACGCACGTATCCAAACACACATGCACATATCCAAACACACATGCACATATCCAAACACACTCGCATGTATCCAAACACACATGCATGTATCCAAACACAGATGCATGCATCCAAACTGTATAGATCTGCTGTGACCAGCTTCTCCTAGACTAGATTGTGTACAACAGCTGGCAGTGACGAGGTAACTCATTGACACCTCTCTGCATTGAAGTCATTCGGACAGATGACAAGTGGCTTGTGACCGCTCTCACACTTGTGCCTGAAGTCAGAAAACCACCTCTTCCCCAGCCTACAATGGGCCACCAGGGTCTCCACCCTTCCTTGGTCACCTGTTGCCAGCCCTGCTTTGTTCTGGCCTTTTCTTACCTCTAGTTCCCTCCCCCCCTCTACTGTCAGTCTGAAGAAAGGTCCCGACCTGAAACGTCACCCATCCTTTTTCTCCAGAGACGCTGCCTGACCGGCTGAGTGACTCCAGCACTGTGTCTACTTCCTCCAGCACCAGCTATCCCTGTCCTCTCCATGGTCCCTATACTTTGTGCTGGTAATTCCAATGTTCCCCACTCCATCCTCACAGCCACACATAAACAAGAGCATAACGTACAACTTCAAGTATCGATCTTTTGAAGAAAAGCATTTTATTTTTTAATCAACACTATGCTTGATCTGTGTTCATGGGACATATCAAGACATTCCTCTTGTCCACATGCGTCAGTATTGGTGCTTGCCTTTTGTCAGTGAGATTATAGTCACCGGCTGGTGAGACATGAGGCAGCTCCACTCTCACTTACAGCCCATGCCACTCTTTGATGTGTTACTGAAGCCATGTGCACAATGAGCAGCCCCATCTATCAATACTAAAGATTAGCCTCTGACATCCAAATTAATAACAACACCGACCAGACTCTCCAGCATTTTTGTTGTTCTTGATGTTGAAGATAAGCTGTGCTCGCAGTGATCTTGGAAATGTCCACATCCTTCAGCGGCAGTGAGAAACTTTCAGGGATGGCCGCACAGCCTGGTACAGCCTGCTTTTCCCACACCATCATGTCCCTCCCTCCTGCTCTCTGTCTTGCTGAGGGTTGGCGTTTCCACTGTGAAGCTAAAGTGCTGACGAGAGATGCTGGCACAGCTCAGCAGGGCAGGGTACGTCCATGCAGTGGGAAACAGAGGCAGCGTTGCAGGTCAGTGGCCTCTCATCAAACTCTGAGTGATGAATGAATACGTTTATTGGCCAAGTATGTGCATATACAAGGAATGTGCCTTGGTGCTCCGCTCACAAATGACAACACAAACATACAGTTAACAATTAGGAATAAAGCACAAACACATCAAAACAATAAGGATATAACATTACAGTCTAAACATGTGGGTGAAAATAAACCAGAGCAAAAAAGGGACTACAGACTTTGGTTGTTGAGTAGAACTATCACTTGTGGAAAAAAGCTGTTTTTATGTCTGGCTGTGGCTGCTTTGACAGTCCGGAGTCGCCTTCTAGAGGGAAGTGCTTCAAAGAGTTTGTGGCCAGGGTGAGAGGGGTCAGAGATGATCTTGCCCGCTCGCTTCCTGGCCTTTGCAGTAATTGAAGATGGAACAGGTTTTAAAACACAGAGCACAGAGATGGAGGAGAGTGGGGAGAGTGGCGGAGAGACAGAGGGGGTAGAAATAAGGAACTGCAGATCTTGGCTTACCAAAAGAAGGCACAAAGTGCTGGAGTAACTCAAGGGTCAGGCAGCATCTCTGGAGAACATGGATAGGTGGCGTTTCGGGTCGAAACCCTTCTTAAGACCTTCTTGTGGTGCAGGAGGAGGGAGATGGAAGGTGGGGATGGCAGATGTGTTGATGTGAGGAGCAAAATAATTATCTGGATTGTTTCAATTACTGAGCCCCAAACACGACAAACACTAACTAGTTGGGCCGAAGGTCCTGTTGCCATGCTGAGTGACTCTAACTAGGAACTAACTAAACTAGGAACTACAAACTGTCTTGGTGTACTACGGACTTTGGGCTTTTGGGGGTTTTCATTTATTGAAATGTCTTGTTTATTATGTTCCCTGTCTGTCTATGTTTATAGGCAGGTTATGCTGCTGCAAGTGAGAATTGCACATCTGACAATTAAACACAGTTAAATCAAAGACTAGAACTGCTCGGAAGAGGAGGGAGATGGTCTTTCAGCTAAAGTCACAACGTTGAGGAATGTGACCGGGACAAATGGTGAATACTGTCACACCTACTCTCTCTCCAGCACTGGCAGCACTTGAGAACAATAATTGTTGCTTTATGCCTGTGACCACACTAATAATTGTTGCTTTATGCCTGTGACCACACTAATAATTGTTGCTTTATGCCTGTGACCACACTAATAATTGTTGCTTTATGCCTGTGACCACACTAATAATTGTTGCTTTATGCCTGTGACCACACTAATAATTGTTGTTTTATGCCTGTGACCACACTAATAATTGTTGCTTTACGCCTGTGACCACACTAATAATTGTTGCTTTATGCCTGTGACCACACTAATAATTGTTGCTTTATGCCTGTGACCACACTAATAATTGTTGCTTTACGCCTGTGACCACACTAATAATTGTTGCCTTACTCCTGTGACTACATTAATAATTGTGCCATGTTTGGTTCATTCACAGTCAAAAGCTTTTGTTTGCGTGCTCTCCCTTCAAATAAAATCATATTAGACATGAGTACAGTCAAGCCACACACAGGTATGACACATAACGCAAATACCAATGGGCAGCACGGTGGCGCAGCAGTAGAGTTGCTGCCTTACAGCAAATGCAGCACCGGAGACTCAGGTTCGATCCTGACTACGGGCGCCGTCTGTACGGAGTTTGTACGTTCTCCCCGTGACCTGCATGGGTTTTCCCCGAGATCTTCGGTTTCCTCCCACACTCCAAAGATGTGCAGGTTTGTAGGTTAATTGGCTTGGTAAATGTAAAAGTTATCCCTAGTGGGTGTAGGATAGTGTTGGTGTGCGGGGATCGCTGGTCGGCGTGGACCCGGTGGGCCGAAAGGGCCTGTTTCCGCGCTGTATCTCTACACTAAACTAAAGAACATAGCATTACAGTGCTACAGTATTACAGTTCCAGAGAGAAAAGGCACAGTGAGGTAGGTTGGAAGATCGGGATTACAGCCCAGTCTATGGGAGGATGGTTCATTAGCCTGATAACAGTGCAAAAGAAGCTATTTCAGAGTCTGGTGGTGTGCACTTTCAAGTTTCTGTACCTTCTGCCTGAATTGAGAGGGGAAAAGAGGAAATGACCAAGGCGTGAGTGAGCCATGATTATGTTGGCTGGTTATCTGAAGCAGCACAAAGTGTAGATAGAGTCAATGGTGGGGAATGTGGTCTGTGCGATGGACTGGGCTACATTCACAACACGCTGTTTATTTCTTGTGGTCTTGGGCAGAGCTGTTGCCAAACCAAGCTGTGATGCATCCCATTAGGATGCTTTCTACAGTGCATCTGTAGAAGTTGGCAAGAGTTGTGCAGTTATGTTGAATTTCTTAGTCTTCTGATGAGGTTGATGTGCATTCTTGGCCATAGCTTTAATGCCGTTGACTAACACATCTCTGACTAACACACACCACCAAGCCTCTAGAAAGTTCCAATGAGGTTGTCTGTGAGGAACCTTGAAGACAGAAATGTTTTACAGATACAACGTGGAAACAGGCCCTTCAGCCCATCGAGTCCGTGCCAACCAGTGATCACCCCATGCACTAGTTCTATCCTACACACGCGGAACAATTTACAGAGGCCAATTAACTTACAAACTTGCACGTCTTTGGAATGTGGTAGGAAACCGGAGCATCCGGAGAAAAGCTGCGTGGTCCGTCATACGTGTGTGTGTGTGTGTGTGTGTGTGTGTGTGTGTGTGTGTGTGTGTGTGTGTGTGTGTGTGTGTGTGTGTGTGTGTGTGTGTGTGTGTGTGTGTGTGTGTGTGTGTGTGTGCGCATGTGTGTGTGTGTGTGTGTGTGTGTGTGTGTGTGTGTGTGTGTGTGTGTGTGTGTGTGTGTGTGTGTGTGTGTGTGTGTGTGTGTGTGCGTGTGCTTGTGTTCCTGCATGGGTGTGTCTGGCATGTGTGTGTGCGTGTGTGCATCTGTGTGCGTGTGTTGAGTTTGTCTATGTGTGTGTGCATGTGTCCCTGCGTGGGTGTGTGTGTGGCATGTGTGTGCATATGGGTGTGGGTGTGTTTACACCAGTGTGTATTGCATCTGTGTACATGTGCGTGGAGTGAGAGTGGTGTCTACGGGCCGGTTGGTGAGGGACAGAGTTCACAAGGTGCTACAAGCGGGACAAACAATCCCCGGGTAAACTTGTTCAGCGCACATTCCGAGAAACACTCACAGGTCTGTCAGCGCCCTATGCATTTCCTGATGATACATCTCCGCGAGTCATTGAAACAGCGTCCCTCTGCTTTCCATGGCCATGGCTCTGCTGCTCCTTGCCCACGTCCATCCCAGCTCTGTAGACTATCTGCTCCAGCTCAGTCCCATCCCAACACTCCTCTTCTGTGGGCTCCACTTGCCCCTCAGGTTCCTATAGCATCTTTCCACCCCTCACCTAAACTAAACTAAACTATTATATGCTATGCTATATGCTATATATGGTGTCATACACCATACTGTGCCACACTCTATACTGTGCCACACTCTATACTGTGCCACACTCTATACTGTGCCACACTCTATACTGTGCCACACTCTATACTGTGCCACACTCTATACTGTGCCACACTCTATACTGTGCCACACTCTATACTGTGTCACACTCTATACTGTGCCACACTCTATACTGTGCCACACTCTATACTGTGCCACACTCTATACTGTGCCACACTCTATACTGTGTCACACTCTATACTGTGTCACACTCTATACTGTGTCACACTCTATACTGTGCCACACTCTATACTGTGCCACACTCTATACTGTGTCACACTCTATACTGTGCCACACTCTATACTGTGCCACACTCTATACTGTGCCACACTCTATACTGTGCCACACTCTATACTGTGTCACACTCTATACTGTGTCACACTCTATACTGTGCCACACTCTATACTGTGCCACACTCTATACTGTGTCACACTCTATACTGTGTCACACTCTATACCGTGTCACACTCTATACCGTGTCACACTCTATACTGTGTCACACTCTATACTGTGCCACACTCTATACTGTGTCACACTCTATACTGTGTCACACACTATATTGTGCCATCCTCTATACTAAATACTATATACTATCTGCCACATACTATCCTATGCTATATATGGTGCCATACACTATCCTATATACTATCCTATGCTATACGGTGCCATACATTATCCTATATACTATCCTATGCTATACTGTGCCATACACTATACTATATACTATCTGCTACATACTATCCTATGCTATATATGGTGCCATACATTATCCTATTTACTATCCTATGCTATATACTATCCTACATTAATGTTCCCTGGTTCTCAATTTTCCTCCCCTTGGATAAAATGCTGTGCATTCACCCGATCTGTTCCCCTCATGATCTTATACACTGTAAGATCACCCCTCAGCTTCCTGCGCTCCAAGGAATAGAGTCCCAGCCTGCCCAACCGCTCCCTCGAGTTTTCTCCTGCTTGTTTTTTTTTGCAGTCTTTTTCTTTTTTACCGTCTTGCAGTATTTATGTATAATTTATGTGTTTCATGCGTTGTCTAAATCTATCTGCCTGTTACACGACCGAAAGCAATATGTTCACTGCAGCTATGTCTCACAATACACTCAACGTGAGCGGTGCTGGCTGGCTCAGGGTGTGGAGGTGCGTGTCCTCGAATCAGGTGGGCACCCTCCATACGTGAAGCACACAAGACTGGAGACCCTCAACTACCGTTAACTGGACGTTACTGGACATTACCTTGTATTAAACGTCAGTCCCTTTATCCTGTATCTGCACACTGTGGACCCCTTGATTGTAATCATGTATATATGTAATCACGATGTATTCAAGAGAGAGTTAGAGTTAGCTCTTAGGGCTAACGGGGTACTGATTTTGGATGATCAGCCATGATCATATTGAATGGCGGTGCTGGCTCGAAGGGCTGAATGGCCTACTCCTGCACCTATTGTCTATGTTTCTATGTTTCTATAGTATTTTTACTGGCTGGCTAGCATGCAACAAAAAGCTTTTCACCTTACCTCGTTACACGTGACAGTAATAAACTAAACTAAACTAATCCCAGCATGGAAGTGCAGTCAGACAAAGCTGGTGAACACAGAACCACGGGACTCGTACTAAACTCTGCCCGATGTCTATGTGGGGTCATCAGCTTATCTCCCAGTATCTGGCCCAATGTTTATTTACAGCCCACTAAATATGGACTATCCTGCTGAGGTTTGATACAGATTGACTATTTCAGGATGTTAATGTGCAAAAGCAGCAGGAAACAACAGGACAGTTTTAGTGCAGCTTGCCTCTGCTGGTATAAAACAGGAATGTTTTTCAAAATATTTCTCCCTTTATCTACATGATTAAAACCTACTTCCGCTCCTTGCTGTTAAACCCTCTGCTTTTCATTTAAATCTGACAGATTCACAATCGAAGAACAGCAGGCATTCAGGAGCTGGGTCCTACAGACTGATCATCCCATTGTCAGCCTCTCCCAGGATCTGTTCCCGCTCCTAGATCGCCATTCCTGCGGTTCTGGTCCTGTTAGTCACCGTATGTCACATGCGTGTTCTTCAAGACAGAGTTAGATCCAGCTCTTAGGGCTAACGGAATCAAGGGATATGGGGAGAAAGCAGGAACGGGGTACTGATTGTGGATGATCAGCCATGATCATATTGAATGGCGGTGCTGGCTCGAAGGGCCGAATGGCCTACCCCTGCACCTATTTTCTATGTTTTTCTCTTTCTATATTTGTTCTCCACAGGTAGCATTGGACAGATGCAGGTCTAATGCGGAAAAAAGGGACTAACATGGAGAAGCAGCCAGGTGACATGGACAAGGCCTGTCTCAGCGTTGGATAACTTTACAAATCTATGATTGTGTTCAGTGGGATCTGGATCAGTATCTGAGAGGAATTTGTAGGGGTTTAGTTTAGGTTGTATTGTCACGTGTACCGAGGTACAGTTGAAAGCTTTGTTACGTGTTATCCAGTCAGTGGAAAGACTTCACGTGGTCACAATGAAGATTGCAGGGGACTGGGACTTGCTCACACATAACTGGTATTCAACATTTCAAAATACCAAAAGGTACTGACTCTCTACCCTGTCTCTGCTCCTCTTAATTTAAAAAACGTCTCTCTTGCCTTCATCGTCTCAGCCTGCAACGCTCCGGAGAAAACAATCCCCATTTGCCCAATTCTTCTTATTGCTCATGCCCTGTAATTTGGGCAGTGTTCTGCTTACTCAGGTTCGATCCTGACTACGGGCGCCGTCTGTACGGAGTTTGTACGTTCTCCCCGTGACCTGCGTGGGTTTTCTCCGAGATCTTTGGTTTCCTCCCACATTCCAAAGACGGGCAGGTTTGTAGGTTAATAGACTGGGTAAATGTAAAAAATTGTCCCTAGTGTGTGTAGGATAGTGTTAATGTGCGGGGGTCGCTGGGCGGCGCAGACTCGGTGGGCCGAAGGGCCTGTTTCCGCGCTGTATCTCTAAATCTAAACCCCGGTCGGCACGCTCTCCAAAGCCTTCACATCCTTCCCGTAACGGTACTGCTAGAATCTTCACACTAACGACAAATATCTCGAGCTAACAATTCCCACTATGGTGTTCTGTGCTTTTTTTATATAAATTCACACATCTTAATAGATTTGTAATTACTTCTGTAAATCATTTAAAATGTCACAATTACTGCTTTGAAAACAATAAAATGACCAATTATAATGTGGAGAGTAAGCAGATTAGACCGTCTGGCCTTACGCTGTATTAAGTGTTAGTTGTGGCTGACTTCTCTCTCCAGTTAAACACTAATCGATGATGTTTGGTCACCTTAGACAGAGGCAATGGCCAGAGTCCCAATGGGAACCTGGACCGCTGGAGTGCCATTGTGTTGCAGCAATCAATAGACAATAGACAATAGAAAATAGGTGCAGGAGAAGGCCATTCGGCCCTTCGAGCCAGCACCGCCATTCAATGTGATCATGGCTGATCATTCTCAATCAGTACCCCGTTCCTGCCTTCTCCCCATACCCCCTGACTCCGCTATCCTTAAGAGCTCTATCTAGCTCTCTCTTGAATGTATTCAGAGAATTGGCCTCCACTGCCCTCTGAGGCAGAGAATTCCACAAATTCACAACTCTCTGACTAAAAAAGTTTTTCCTCATCTCAGTTCTAAATGGCCTACCCCTTATTCTTAAACTGTGGCCCCTGGTTCTGGACTCCCCCAACATTGGGAACATGTTTCCTTCCTCTAACGTGTCCAACCCCTTAATAATTTTATACGTTTCGATAAGACCCCCTCTCATCCTTCTAAATTCCAGTGTATACAAACCTAGTCGCTCCAGTCTTTCAACATATGACAGTCCCGCTATTCTGGGAATTAACCTAGTAAACCTACGCTGCACGCCCACAATAGCAAGAATAGATTGCAAGTTGAAATTTTAGTCCATGCTAATCTTTGACTGGGGATTTGGGAGAATAAGGCAGAGTTCCTGCTCTCTGACCTTGCTGGAGAGATGTCCATTGCCTGTGTTTGTCATTCTGCAGCCAGTCAGCCTGCTTGAAGTCCAGTGTGACAGACAATGAAGGCTGGAGGTGCATGGGAACTCTGGCACTCCAGCAGGCAGCTTCATAAGACGTTGGTTTGGCCACATTTGGGGTATCGTGTGCAGTTCTGGTCACTCCATTACAGGAAGGATGTGGAGGTTTTGAAAAGGGTGCAGAGGAGATTTACCAGAATGCTGCCTGGACTGGAGGGCATCAGCCACAGGGAGAGGTTGGGCTGACTCTGGAAGGCCAGAGGTTGCGGGGAGACCTGATAGAGGTATATAAAATTATGAGATACGTAGATACAGTAGACAGTCAGAATCTTTTTCCCAGGGTAGGAAAATCAAATGGCATAGATACAGGGCACAGCTTGAAGGTGAGAGGGGCAAAGTTTAAAGGAGATGAGCGGGGGGAGGGTGGTGAATGTCTGGAAGGTGCTGCAAGGGGTGAAGATTGAGGCAGATACATTCGAGACATTTAAAAGACTTATTGGTAGCCACATGGATATGTGGGAAATGGAGGAGTGTGGATTATGTGTAGGGGGATAAGAGATGGTGTCGGCATCATGTTTGGCAGAGATATTGTGGGCTGAGGGGCCTGTTCTTCTGCCATATTGTTCTACGTCAGCCCCTATCCCAAAATACAGAGTGGATTTTAAAAGTACTCAAGGAAATTGGGAAAACCGTGAAAGATTCCTCAACAAGTAATTGGCATGGGAACATTGCATGCAAGGTATTCAAACCATCAAGGCAAAGAGAGATGTGGGGAAGAGGGGAAATGGATTTGGGTTGCAAAACAAATCAATTCCAAATCCCACATCGCAAAGACGTGCGGGTTTGTAGGTTAATTGGCCATCTGTAAATTGCCCCTCGTGTGAAGGGAATGGATGTGAAAGTGGTCGAGCATAGAACTAGCATGAACAGGTGATCGTGACTGGGCCGAAGGGCCTTCTTCCATCCTGTACCTTGCAAACAACCGTCAACCTTTCGTGCCCATTTTAACCAGAGAGTCACTTCCGTTCAATGGTAATTTTCTTAGTTTTTAAATATAAATGATAAAATTTCAAAGGAATGAGAAAAACATTTCTTATGTTCAGCTTGTTTAAATGTTGATATCATCTCTCTGCACCTTGACCATGTCCTTTCTCTCTGCCTTCAGACTAAGCCTGTCCCCAAATGAGGAATTGCTGTCTATTTTAGTCTAGTTTAGTTCAGAGATACAGCGTGGAAACAGGCCCTTCGGCCCACCGGGTCCGCACCGACCAGCGATCCCCGCACATTATCATTATCCGGCACACTTGTACCAAGCCAATTAACCAACAAACCTGTGCGTCTTCGGAGTGTGGGAGGAAACCAAAGATCTTGTTGAAAACCCATATGGTCACGTACAAACTCCGTACAGACAAACGCCCGTAGTCAGGATCGAACCTGGGACTCTGGCGCTGGAAGCACTGTAAGGCAGCAACTCTACCGCTGCGCCACTGCTACGTTGCAAGTAATCCTTAGGAATGCAGTACCACAATTTTAATATGAAGAATTGCTCTATAATCAACAAAATCTAGTTAGGTCTTGGTTGAGTTTAGAGATACCATGTGGAAACAGGCAATGCGGCCCATCGAGTCCACACCGACCATACACCAACCATACACTAGTTCTGTCCCTCACACTAGGGACCATTTTACAGAAGCCAATTCACCTACTAACCTTTGGAATGTGGGAGGAAACCAGAGCACCTGGAGAAAACCCACACGGTCACAGGGAGAACGTACAAACTCCTCACAGATGGAACCCAGGTTTCTGGTGCTGTCGGTCATTAACTCTACCACTGCACCACCATGCTGCCCTTTAGTTACTTTAGAGATGCATGGCAAAAGGCCCTTCAGCGTACTGAATCCATGCTGATCCACGCTTGTTCTATGTTATCCCACTTTCACATCTGCTCTACACAAACTCAGGACAATTTACACATGGTCACAGGAAAATCGTGCAAACTCCACACAACAGCACCCGAGGGAGGTCAGGACTGAACCCGGGTGAGGGACCAGCTCTACCCGCTGTGCCACCCCTGAATGGCCCTGTTTCCCTCGGACTGTGATTGCTGACACGTTGAATGAGGAGTGTGTGGAGTCACCATTCATCCGTGCAGCTTTGTAAACATGCAGCCGGTTGTGGTGTAAGGCCAGGGAGTTACATCTAATTGTTGGCAGCTGCTGAAAGCAGACTTTAACAGCGAGCATAATTCTCAGCTTTTGCCGCTCTTTCATGAATCATGAAGTGTTACACTCGCGAGTTCGGAGTTGTCTCTGCATTTCCTTCATTGGGTGATTTATCACAGCAGAGATGTGTTGGGTAATTCATGTGAAATGGAATCAGTCTCAGCAGAGTGTTGCTGGCAATTATGCAGTTAACTGGACAAGGTTCCCAGGCACCAAGTCATTCCTCATTCACTGTTTGTCTGTGACCGGTCACTACCTGATCCCAGGGTGAAGGTTCCCCTTACTGACGATGCTCTAACCATCTACATTACCCCGGCTTGCAGCACAAAGCCGATGGCCAGCGTCAGTCTGTGGGCTGGACCCTGTTTGTTTGGGAAGTCTGATGAATTCTACCAGGGCAACACGGTGGCGCAGCGGGTAGAGCTGCTGTCTCACAGCGCCAGTTGCCCGGGTTCAATCCTGACCTCAAATGCTGTCTGTGTGGAGTTTGCACATGCGTCCTGTGACTGCGTGGGTTTCCTCCGGGTGCTCCGGTTTTCTCCCATGTCACAAAGACATATCATCATATCATATAAACATAGCACAAAAAGTAAGGAAATTTGTGTTTGGTAGATTATTTCTTTGTTGTAACAATGCTTCTTGCAATAAATCTTATACCGTTGGAAAGCCTGTTTATTTCCCTTTTAAATGGTGCCACATTTGTAAGGAACATGCATTTGTGGGATGAGCAGCAGAGCTGAGTATATGGGTTGCGCCCATGAAAAATTTGCCAAATCTTCTCTGCCAATGCCAAACAGCTTATTCTGCTGTTGCTATTGACTCTTGTTTTGAGCTTCTGGTACCCCCAGGTGCTGACAAGAATGGGATGCCATCCCACAACAGTGTGTGACCAGGCTGGTGACCAGCATGAGGAGGAGGTGCCAGGCTGTTATGGCTGTGTATGGTTCTTCCACACGCTACTGTGGCTCCTGTTTATTAAATGAATAAATTGTTAAATTGCCAATATGTCTTGTTTCTTCAGACTTCAATCATCCAATCCACCAAACAACACCGAACAAGAGTCAATGGCAGAATAAGCTGTTTGGCATTGGCAGAGATTTGGCAAATCTTTCATGGGCGCAACCCATATACTCAGCTCTGCTGCTCATCCCACAAATGCATGTTCCTTACAAATGTGGCACCATTTAAAAGGGAAATAAACAGGCTTTCCAACGGTATAAGATTTATTGCCAAGAAGCATTGTTACAACAAAGAAATAATCTACCAAACACAAATTTCCTTACTTTTTGTGCTATGTTTATATACAGCCGGAAACAGGCCTTTTCGGCCCTCCAAGTCCGTGCCGCCCAGCGATCCCCATACATTAACACTATCCTACACCCACTAGGGACAATTTTTACATTTACCCAGCCAATTAACCTACATACCTGTACGTCTTTGGAGTGTGGGAGGAAACCGAAGATCTCGGAGAAAACCCACGCAGGTCACGGGGAGAACGTACAAACTCCTTACAGTGCAGCACCCGTAGTCAGGATCGAACCTGAGTCTCCGGCGCTGCATTCGCTGTAAAGCAGCAACTCTACCGCTGCGCTACCGCTACCGCTACCGTACCGGGTTTGTAGGTTAATTGGCCCTCTGTAAATTTCCCCTAGTGTGTAGGGAGTGGATGAGAAAGTGAGATTACATAGAACTCATGTGAACAGGTGAACGATGGTCAGTGTGGAATCAGTGGGCCGAATGGCCTGTTTCCCTGCTGTTCTCTAAACTAAACTAAATATTTGAATTTTCCAGCACTAAAATAGTTTTTTTGCTTGCATAAATTCATATCAAGTTGATGTTTGGTCAGTTTGACAACTCATTGAGTTTGAGGGTGGTGATTGCAGTAACAAACCCAATCAAAGATTAGAGACACAAGGGACTGTAGATGTTGAAATCCTGAGCAAAACACAAAGTGCTGGAGGAACTCAGTAGGTCAGGCAACAACTGTGTAGGGATTGGACAGGCAATGCTTCAGGTCGGGACCTTTTCCGTCTGAAGGACAGGTTTCATGGATAGGAAAAGCTTTGAAGGATATGGGCCAAATGGGACTATCCAAATATCTTTTAAATGTTGTTATAGTAACTACTCCCACTAACAGTTCATTCCATATACCCAACACCCTTGTGTGAAAATTACATCCATTAAATCTTTCCCCACTCACCTTAAACCTATGTCCTCTAGTTCTTGATTCCTCTTCGCTGGGTAAAATATTCTGTGCATTCAGGAGTGACAGTGGAAACTGGAACTGGAGTAGTGACAGAACACAAAGACAATGCTGAGGGAAATGGGTCAATCAGTGAACAAGACAATAAACAAGACGATTGGCAATGCAGTCGGCATGGGTGAGTTAGGCTGAAGGGCCTGTTTCTGTGTTCAATGACTCCATGACAATGCTCAAAATGATGAGCTAATGGTTGTGAATTTGCACCAAGGATGGAGGTTGATTTTGTATCTGAAACGTTAGAGGTCACGTGAATGTCATGTTGACCCGACCCGAAACGTTGCCCATTCCTTCTCTCCAGAGATGCTGCATGACCTGCTGAGTTACTCCAGCATTTTGTGAATAATTTTAGAGTTTCTCACTTTGCAGTAATTGTCAGAGTTGTAGATGTAGCCCACATCACACAAACCTGACTTCCCAAAGAGCTCGATTAAACGTAAAGTACTCAATGGACCAAGATGAAGAAGATTGAAATGTCTATTTCTTGGGAGACTTACAGAATTCTGAAAATTTGAATCGTATTTCCTGAATAATATTAATCCCCAAAATATCTCCACAATGTATTTCTGATTTTGTTAACAAATGTAGTTTAGAGATACAGCATGGAAACTGAGTCCACGCCGACCATCTCTCACCAGTTCACACTAGTTCTACGTTATCCCACTTTCCCACTCCCTGCACACGAGGTACATTTTCACAGAGGCCAATTAACTACTAATGTTATTTATTATTTTTATTATTGTCTGTTTTTTTTAATATATACTGATTTTTTTTGTTGTTTATTGTGGGATTTACAGAGTACTATGTTTACATATCTGGTGTGCTGCTGGAAATAAGAATTTTATTGCGCATTCATTTCGGGGCATATGACATTTAAACACGCATATGTCTAAAGACTGTTAACCTACAAACCGACACATCTTTAGGATGTGGAAGGAACTGAAGCACGCAGAGGAAACCCACGCGGTCACGGGTGGAACACGCAAATCTGCACAGACAGCACCTGAGGTCAGGATCAAACCCAGCTCTCTGGCCCTGTGAGGCAGCAGCTCCACCATCTGTGCCACTGTGCTGCCCACATGTACCACCATGCTGCCCACATGTACCACCATGCTGCCCACATGTAGCACCATGCTGCCCACATGTAGCACTGTGCTGCCCACATGTACCACCATGCTGCCCACATGTAGCACCATGCTGCCCACATGTAGCACCATGCTGCCCACATGTAGCACCATGCTGCCCACATGTAGCACCATGCTGCCCACATGTAGCACTGTGCTGCCCACATGTAGCACCATGCTGCCCACATGTAGCACTGTGCTGCCCACATGTAGCACCGTGCTGCCCACATGTACCACCATGCTGCCCACATGTAGCACCATGCTGCCCACATGTACCACCATGCTGCCCACATGTAGCACTGTGCTGCCCACATGTACCACCATGCTGCCCACATGTAGCACCATGCTGCCCACATGTACCACCATGCTGCCCACATGTAGCACTGTGTTGCCCACATGTACCACCATGCTGCCCACATGTAGCACTGTGCTGCTCACATGTAGCACCATGCTGCCCACATGTACCACCATGCGGCAGCGAAGACAGTGGTTTTTATAATTAACAGGACTAGAGGGTGTAGGTTATAGGGAGAGCTTGAGTAGGCTGGGTATTCCATGGAGCGCAGGAGGATGAGGGGAGATCTTATAGACATGTGCAAAATCATGAGAGAAATTGATTGGGTAGATGCACAGAGTCTCTTGCCCAGATTAGGAGAATCGAGGACCAGAGGACATAGGTTGAAGGTGAAGGGGAAAAGATTTAACAGGAATCCGAGGGGTAACTTTTTCACACAAAGCGTGGTGGGTGTATGGAACAAACTGCCAGAGGAGGTAGTTGAGGCTGAGACTATCCCATCGTTTAAGAAACAGTTAGACAGGTACATGGATAGGACAGGTTTGGAGGGATATGGACCAAGCGCAGGCAGGTGGGACTAGTGTAGCTGGGACATGTTGGCCGGTGTGGGCCTGTTTCCACACTGTATCACTCTATGACACTATGACTCAAACACAAAGGTGCCAGTATGCATGTTGTTCCTTGCAGTTGGCAGATCATTGTCCTATTTGCTGCTTACCTCTCTAAGGGCCTGCGCCTAATTTAACAAATACATTTTCTGCAATATTTAAAACATTTGAAAGTCTAGTTTTTAACGTTTTGGAGGTTAATGTGATGGTATTCTAGACCCGTGAGTAGCATCACAAACTAAGCACTGATCTGTGAATTATGTGCAATGTCTCAGTGCAGGCAGTGGATTCAATATTTTGTTTGGCTTTTTAGGAAGCCTTTTTTGATAAGTTCCATATGAATTATTTATAATCAAGTCAAAAAACTTGTCATGAGAATCCAGAGGAATATGTGGCCCTAGATAAGGAGGTTAGGTTAAAAAAGGAAACGCAGTATTTATGGGAACACTGTAGTTGAGTGAAATCATGTGGAGCTAGTGTTTACTGGTGTTTACGTGAAGATCGATGTTAGTTAAGAGCCCTTTCCTCTGGCAAAGCACAGACAGCACTTGGAGAGTGTGGTGGGAACGGACTGACGGATTTAAATCACGTGCATCAAATGTGGAATGTGATAGATATGGGCGTTGTAACTGGTTCATTATTGTCATGTGAACTGAGGTACAGTGGAATGCTACTCAGTCAAATCAGATGAGTGAGAGAGAATGAGTTAAAAATAAATAACTGGATGAGTGTGGATGACGGGATTGCCTGAGATCCTTTAGAGTTTAGTTTAGTTTAGAGATCGCAGGCTGTTCTCCATGTTACCGTCAGGCAGACGATATAGGAGTATGGCTGCCCGTACCACCAGACTTAAGAACAGTTTCTACCATCAGGCCATCAGGCTTCTGAACTCATAAACACATTTCAAATTATATATGTTGACTATTTTTAATATTGTCCTTTTACCTATTTTTAATATTGCCTTTTTACCTTACTAATGTCATTTTTAAAATCTTGGAATATTACTGCTGAGGTGACCCGTTGTCTTGTCAAATACATTTCATTGTACCGTTAACCCTGTGCAAACCTACAATCTGACAAATACATTTTATTATTATTATTATTATTAGATGAGGCAATACCTCTACCAGCTCAAAGGCCGGAATAGATTCCTTCTACGTGTAAAGAAAATGTGAAAAAAATGAGTAGAAATAAACTCGCTCTCAATGTTGAAAGAATGGAGAAAGTCAAGTAGATGCCAAGGAGTCCAAACTGCAGAGTTGGGCTGTGTCTGAACCACATCGAGATTCACCTCCACTGTGTGGCGGGTTGTGTGATGTAGCCTCATGAAGCACAGGGGAGGTGGACAAGAGTGGGAGAAAGCTGGAATATCAGTGCAGGGTGCAGCAGTGCGGCAGGAGCGGAGATTGCTTCTGACAAGCTGGAGAGACCAGTGTGAAGGCAGTTCTAGGTGAGGTACATGGTTCACAGAAGGTGAACACAAGCCCTATCCTGAAGGAAGGAAGTCCGAGACAGGCACGAGAATGCAAAGGAAACCTAGAACAACAACAGAACTATTTGCCCCAGGGCTATAAAACTGGAATAATCTGTCCTGCTGACTAATAGATCTTGACATTTGCGGATTCAAATGTAGTTAGACCCTAATCCATTTCATTTAAGGTTGAATGTTTCGGAAGGAACTGCGGATACTGGTTTGAACCTGGTTCAGGTTCAATGCAATTGTCTGAAGAAGGGTGCTGACCTGAAATGTCACCTGTTCCTTTTCTCTAGGGATGCTGCCTGACCTGCTGAGTTTGTGTCTATTTTCATTTAAGGCTGAACTCTGAGGGGTTTGAAGCTGGCTGGGGGATCTGCAGTGGTACGTCCATGTTTACTGGGGCTTGTGAAACACCAGAGTCTCACAGTGGAAGTTGCTGCAGTGGAAACGCAGCGCTAATCTCAATGTGGATCTCTGTCAGTGCTGGAGAGGAGCCCTGTGATCAGTGGATAATGAGTTCCAGAGAGCCGCAGTTCAGAGGGCAAAGCAAACTTAGCCGTAGCTGTGGCATCTCCTCGGTCTTTGATACTTTAATGCTTTTTATTGTTGAGTCCATTGGTCGTTTAAAGCATTGAGTGTTGCTGCAGATCCACACTGGCTCAATGTCTGTTATTGCACAAGTCCAACATCCTGTCCCTTATGTAAATCACCTGTGAGAACTTCTTATTGTCAATATTTAGCTTGCAGCAGGTTTCCTTGGAGCGAGGAAAGTGATACTTTAGCCCAGATGCCTCTTCCTCTGACAAAGCGATGAATGCCAGACAGGGTCACCATCTGGGGGAGACTTCCCTGGAACCTGCTACTTTGCCCTTGCAGCCACGTCAGTTCATGTTTTGCTTCATCTGATGATGGTTCACCCCCCTCTCCTCCCCAGGCACTGAGGCACAGGGTACTGGTTGTGGATGATCAGCCATTATCACAATGAATGGCGGTGCTGGCTCGAAGGGCCGAATGGCCTCCTCCTGCACCTATATTCTATGTTTCTATGATTGAATTAGGAACATGAGGTGCAGGGTAGTTTCATCTCAGTCTTCCCTCTGCAAAGTCTCTCTTGTCTCATCCATGTTATTCTACGCCCCTTGCACCTAACTCCTCCAAGTGTTTAAGTATACTGACTGGTGTAAACCATGTTGGACAGAACTGCCTCCTGAGCATCTTCCACTTCCCTGTTTCCCAAACTGAAGGCTCAGCCTAGAAAGCACTGGCACCTTGCTGCAGAGCATCTATCCAGCCGTTCAATGACATCCCATTTGCCTGGGATGTGGACAAAATGCAGGCAAATGCAGGCATGGTGTTTTCAAGAGAGAGTTAGACTTCGCTTTGAGGATTAACGGAATCAAGGGATATGGGAAGAAAGCAGGAACGGGGTACTGATTCTGGATGATCAGCCATGATCATATTGAATGGCGGTGCTGGCTCGACGGGCCGAATGGCCTCCTCCTGCACCTCTTGTTTTCTATGTAAATCAGTCGAGCCCTGAATGCCACCTTGGTCAGCATGGGCAGTGGGCTGAAGGGCCTGTTTCCATGCTGTACAACTCTATGGCACTATTACTTTCATTAGCCTTATCCAAAGAAGATCCAAGTTCAAGCTCAAAGATCTCCCACTGGGCAGGAAATGCAAAATCAGATCAGTGATAATGAAGTACAATAGATTTTCCTTCTCTAGAGCAGCTGTGAGATGCCATCAGAACCTCACTGGTTGTATTGACAATATTGTGGCCATGTTTTGAGATAAACAGGAATGCAACCAGACTAATTCAATTTGTTTACCACATTCTCTATCTCTGAGTCTTTTTTTTTTGCTGCAGCTAATGTTTAGCTTTCCCAGAAATTAAAAAGCAAAATAATATTCCCCAACCAGTTCATGTCAACTGAACTGTCCTCTAAAACAATGCACATCAGAGATGTAGAATTTCTAAATAAATCAGCAGCTCCCACACCGAATAAATGCCAAGGTCACAGGTCGGACATTCTTTCCGAAGAAGTTTGGCAGCGTCTGATGTTCCTGTCAATGGAGATCTGTGTGGCTTCCAGCCACTTGCAGCATTTCCTCCGCTCGCTTTACAAATTGTTTGTGGGTTTCTTAAAGTAGGTTACTGGGGCGATAAGACATCTTTGCCTCTCCTTGTTTAAATGAAAATGGTAAAGTTTGGTGACTTGAGGTTTATTATTGTCACGTGTACTGAGGTACAGTGACAAGCTTTGTTTGCATACCTTCAAACAGATCAGATATACCACGCATGAATATAATCAAATCTAACTCATGTACAACAGGTAGAGCAAAGGAGAAGATACAGAGTGCAGAATATAGTTCTCAGCATTGTAACGCACCAGTTCCAGAGACAAAGTCCAATGTCTGCAATAGGGTAGAGGTGAATCGGACAGTACCCCAGCTTATGGAAGGACCGTTCAGAGCCCTGATAACAGAGGGGAAGAAGCTGTTCCTGAGTCTGGTGGTGCGCACTTTCAAGCTTCTGTACCTTCTGCCAGATGGAAGCGGGGAGAAGGAATGACCTGAAGGGGTGGGACAAGTCTTTGGTGAGGTTGGCTGCTTTGCCAAGGCAGTGTGAAGTGTAGATGGAGTCAGTGGTGGGGAGTCTGGTCTTTGCGATGGACTGGCCTACATCTACGACACTGCAATTTCTTGTGGTCTTGGGGAGAGCTGTTCCCAAACCCAGCTGTGATGCAACCTGACAGTTTGCTTCCTATGGTGCACCTGTAGAAGTTTGTAAAGGTCACTGTGGATATGCCCACATGCTGCCTTACAGCGCCAGAGACTGACTACGGGTGCTGTCTCTGCGGAGCTCATACGTTCTCCCGGTGACCGCGTGGGTTTTCCTAGGCTGCTCTGCTTTCCTCCCACATTCCAAAGACGTACAGATTTGTAGGTTAAATGGCATCTGCAAATTGTCCCTAGTTTGTAGGATATAACTATAGTATGGGTGATCATTGGTTGGCACAGACTCGGTGGGCTGAAGGGCCTGTCTGCACACTGTATCTCTAAACTAAAAACTAATTTGCTCACTCTCCTCAGGAATTGGTGCTTCTGTAAGTTCCAGATGTAAAAGATGGTCACTACTGGACAGTGCAAAATGTTGACGTGTAGATTGAACGTTTGTTTATCCAGTGAATCGTTTTTTTTTAGTATTTCATGATTTTCATTTAGTTTTTGGAAGTCAATCTTGAAATCTCTTGTTTGAATTGGATCGGCGCTTTCCTAAACAGAGCAAAGTGAAGTCTGACGTGAACAAGCCACACAGTGCAGGAAACGAGGCCTGACTCTTTGTCTCAGGAATTGAAAGGCAGGTTTTATAAAACGATGACTACATATTTTTGGCTTTTTACTGGAATTTATTACTGGAACTTAGCGGGTCAGGCAGCATCTGTGGAGGGAAATGGACAGGCGACATTTGGGGTCGGGGCCCTTCTTCAGACTGATTGTAGTAGGTGGGGGGGGGGGGGGGAAAGCCGGGAAAGAGATGTGTAAAAGTTAAACTCTTGCTGTCCACTGTGCAGTGAACTGTCTCAGCTACATGTCAGTCCTGGGCTGACATCGACAGAGAGGAAATCCACAAGCTGGCATCCCCACAGAATTCACGCTTGATTTAAAGTTTATGCTTCGAATCAATTTCTACAAATTTATATAATGTACTTGCAAATTATTTCCATACTTTCCCTCCTCGAGACGTAAGAATTGTAATTCCAACCTGACTGCCCGATGTTCACAGGATGCCCTTGTTACTGGAATGTGAAACACAACGTATCCTTTTGCTTGTAAGGTCACCAACGCTTGCAAATAGAGCACAGATTGCTTTTCTGTTGTGCACTCACAGTCAGATTCCTGTACGGTGCTCAGTATATTTTTCCCAGTCTGGGCCGTTGCAGGAGAGAGATTGTGATGTATTTTCTTGGCTACACAGTAGGTATTGGTTTATCGAAGGTATTTATTCACAAAGTGCTGGAGTAACTCAGCAGGTCAGGCAGCATCTCGGGAGAGAAGGAATGGGTGACGTTTCGGGTCGAGACCCTTCAATTTGTACCAGCATCTGCAGTTATTTTCTTATACTAGGTATTGGTTTATTATTGTCATGTGTACCGAATTACATAGAACATAGAACATAGTACATCACAAACAGGCCCTTCAGCCCACAATGTCTGTGCTGATGTATTCAAAAGAGAGTTAGATTTAGCTCTTCGGGCTAATGGAATCAAGGGATATGGGGAGAAGGCAGGTACAGGTTACTGAGCTGGATGAACAGCCATGATCATATTGAATGGCGGTGCTGGCTCAAAGGGCCAAATGGCCTACTCCTGCATCTATTTTCTATGCTTCTATGTTTCTATAGACTTTTCACTTTTTTGTAAACATAAATCTACAGTTCATTGTGTCTCCACTTTACTGCTCCTCTGTGAAATCTCCTCAAGGTGAACGTGAAGAAGAGTCCCGACCCATAGCATCACCTCCTCATGTTCTCCAGAGTAGCTGCCTGGAGCAACTCTGGATGATTCAAGAAACTTTCAATGATACTTGAGTTACTCTAGCATTTGATGTCCTTTTTGGTATTCCTGAGAGATTGGGAACCATTCGCGTTCCTGGAAATGGTATGGTGTGACCGCATAATGTCTCATCAATAATCAAGGCAGATGGTGGAACATGCCCAGATCCCTTGGCTCCACTTGTGCTGTGTTTCTTTGGGATTCTAAAATTCCAGTTAATCCAATAATTCCAGTAAAAAGATTTTAAAAAGATGTCGTCATCATTTTATAAACACTGTCTTCTAATTCCTGTGATAAATGGCCACCCAAAATGCTGGAGTAACTCAGCGGGACAGGCAGCATCTGTGCAGGGAAGGAATGGGTGACATTTTGGGTCGAGACCCTCCTTCAGGCTCGATCCGAAACATCACCCATTCCTTCTCTCCAGGGATGCTGCCTGTCCCGCTAAGTTACTCCAGCATTTTGTGTCTGCCTTCGATTTAAACCAGCATCTGCAGTTCTTTCCTACACATAATTGGCCACCTCTTGTTCTCATCACCTTTTCAGAACAGTTTGGACAGTTGTGTTGTCCAACTGGGTCCCCAGTGTGTGAATGTTCTCACCTCTGGAGGACCCCTGACCCTCAGTCATGCAGGCTCTTGATCTGCACTGTGTCTGGGTTCCACTCTGGAGCCTCAGCTATGTGTGTGTGTTGTCCAACGTTCAACATCAGCATGACAGAGGCCAATACAATGAGCCAGCCAGCAACAGCTATGACCAGAGCTGCTGCTGTTGGGAGGAGTTGTTAGAACATGGAACATAGAACAGTACAGCACAGAACAGGCCCTTCGGCCCACAATGTTTGTGCCAAGTTAAACTGACCCCATCTGCCTGTACATGATCCATTTCCTTCTATTCCCTGCACTTCCATGTGCCGATCTTAAAGCCTCTTAAACACCACTAATGTATCTGCCTCCACCACCACCCCTGGAAATGCATTCCAGCCCCCCCCCCCCCCCCCCCACCCTCTGTGTACAACAATTTGCCCCACACATCTGCATTGAACGTTCCCCTCTCTTACAGCCATGCCCACTAGTGTTGGACACTTCCACGCTGGGAAGGTTCTGATTGTTAGTGGAGTCAGGGTGGAGTTGGGCCCATGGCCTGATGCCACTGTATGACTCTGTTGTCTACGCTATCTACGTCTCTCGTCATTTTGGAATCTTCTCTCAAGTCTCCCCTCAACCTCCAACGTTCCCGAGGAAAAACCCATCAGGCACAGCTGAGCGGTCACTGTGTGTGTGTGTGACTGTGTGTGTGTGACTGTGTGTGTGTGTGTGACTGTGTGTGTGTGTGTGTGTGTGTGTGACTGTGTGTGTGTGACTGTGTGTGTGTGTGTGTGACTGTGTGTGTGTGTGTGTGACTGTGTGTGTGTGTGTGACTGTGTGTGTGTGACTGTGTGTGTGTGACTGTGTGTGTGTGTGACTGTGTGTGTGTGTGACTGTGTGTGTGTGTGTGTGTGTGTGACTGTGTGTGTGTGTGTGTGTGTGTGTGACTGTGTGTGTGTGTGTGTGTGACTGTGTGTGTGTGTGACTGTGTGTGTGTGTGTGACTGTGTGTGTGTGTGTGTGACTGTGTGTGTGTGACTGTGTGTGTGTGTGACTGTGTGTGACTGTGTGTGTGACTGTGTGTGTGTGTGACTGTGTGTGTGTGTGTGTGACTGTGTGTGTGTGTGACTGTGTGTGTGTGTGACTGTGTGTGTGTGACTGTGTGTGTGACTGTGTGTGTGTGTGACTGTGTGTGTGTGTGACTGTGTGTGTGTGACTGTGTGTGTGTGACTGTGTGTGTCACTGTGTGTGTGTGACTGTGTGTGTGTGACTGTGTGTGCATCACATGATGAGGGCTGGACTATCTGACACATCGGGGCCGGGGATGGGGGAGGTAGTGACCACCTTGTAAATCTGGGATGAATGTTGTCCCAGAGTCAGAGTGCAGGGGAAAGATGGGTAATCTGGTTGGGTTGTGCTGGAACAACAATCTTGTTCTCAACATTAACAAGACCATGGAGCTGATTGTTGGCTTCAGGAGGAGAGAGCTGGGGGTCCATGAACCTGTCTTCATTGAGGCAATGGCAGGTGGAGAGAATCAACAGCTTCAGCTTCTTCGGTGTGGATATCTCTGTAGATCTGACCTGGCCCAGCACCTTGCTGCAATCACAAAGCAACTTCAACGCCTCTACTTCCTCAAACGATAGAGAAGGTTCAGTGTGTTGCCAAATGCTGTATCAAACCTCTGTATGGTAGACAATGTATTGTCTGGCTGCATCACAACCTGGTCCAGTAACTCTAACACCCAGGAACAAAGGACACTGTAGAAAGTGAGAGACACCTGGTCCATCACGGTACTGATCTGCTCACAATCGAAGGCATCTACAGGAGACGCTGCCTCAAAAAGGCAGCTATTATCATCATAGACCTACACCACCCTGGCCACACTCTCACTGACCCACACCACCCTGGCCACACTCTCACTGACCCACACCACCCTGGCCACACTCTCACTGACCCACACCACCCTGGCCACACTCTCACTGACCCACACCACCCTGGCCACACTCTCACTGACCCACACCACCCTGGCCACACTCTCACTGACCCACACCACCCTGGCCACACTCTCACTGACCCACACCACCCTGGCCACACTCTCACTGACCCACACCATCCTGGCCACACTCTCACTGACCCACACCACCCTCGCCACACTCTCACTGACCCACACCACCCTGGCCACACTCTCACTGACCCACACCACCCTGGCCACACTCTCACTGACCCACATCACCCTGGCCACACTCTCACTGACCCACACCACCCTGGCCACACTCTCACTGACCCACACCACCCTGGCCACACTCTCACTGACCCACACCACGCTGGCCACACTCTCACTGACCCACACCACCCTGGCCACACTCTCACTGACCCACACCACCCTGGCCATACTCTCACTGACCCACACCACCCTGGCCACACTCTCACTGACCCACACCACCCTGGCCACACTCTCACTGACCCACACCACCCTGGCCACACTCTCACTGACCCACACTACCCTGACCCACACTCTCACTGACCCACACCACCCTGGCCACACTCTCACTGACCCACACCACTCTGGCCACACTCTCACTGACCCACACCACCCTGGCCACACTCTCACTGACCCACACCACTCTGACCCACACTCTCACTGACCCACACCACCCTAGCCACACTCTCACTGACCCACACCACCCTGGCCACACTCTCACTGACCCACACCACCCTGGCCACACTCTCACTGACCCACACCACCCTGGCCACACTCTCACTGACTCACACCACCCTGGCCACACTCTCACTGACCCACACCACCCTGGCCACACTCTCACTGACCCACACCACCCTGGCCACACTCTCACTGACCCACACCACCCTGGCCACACTCTACCATCGGGAGGAAGGTCCAGGAGTCTGAAAACCGTGACCTCCAGGTTCAAGAACAGCTTCTTCCCAGCAACCACCAGGAGCTACAGTTTAAGAATAAGGGGTAGGCCATTCAGAATGGAGATGAGGAAAAACCTTTTCACCCAGAGAGTTGTAAATCTGTAGAATTCTCTGCCTCAGAAGGCAGTGGAGGCCAATTCTCTGAATGCTTTCAAGAGAGAGCTAGATAGAGCTCTTAAGGATAGTGGAGTCAGGGGGTATGGGGAGAAGGCAGGAACGGGGTACTGATTGAGAATGATCAGCCATGATCACAGTGAATGGCGGTGCTGGCTCGAAGGGCCGAATGGCCTCCTCCTGCACCTATTGCCTATTGTCTATTGTCTTGGACTCTGCACGACACTAACCTCACCACTGAACCATTCTGTTTGTTGTGGGTGCACCATGTATTTTGGTTTTGCCATATTATGGTCTGGTTACCCAGTATCACTAATCATTAATTTATTGTGTGATTGATTATTGGATAATTATTCGTGTGTTATTGAGTTTATGGGGCAGTGAAACTGCAGCAAGTTGGAACTTCGTGGTGCCATAACTGGTACATTAAACACTCTGGACTCTTGGACAGAAACTGATCACATTGCTGGAAATTCATTCTTTGCAATCTGCATAATTTCCCAACAATTAAACCTGCCATTGACAGGAAGTTAGTGGCCACCTGGGACATGCAGACAATGGCCAAGTGGAGACTGGAAAGCTTTGGTCGGGCTGGGTGGTCATTGGACCCAGTGGTCAGTCGGAGGATGAGGCCCTCAGCCATGGTGGGAACAGGAGCACCAAGTTCTGGTGCAGAGTCTGTGCCAACATGGGCTTTACAGTCACAGTCATACAGTATGGACACAGGCCCTTTGATCAACTCATCCACGCCGACCAACATGCTCCATCTAAACTCGTCCCATCGGCCCGTGTTTGGCCCATGTCCCTCTAAATTGAGTTGAATGATATCCCGCTGGACGGCGGGCTCAACTTCTGTGTGGATAACTCCCTCCTGCCTCTCGATGCCGCTAGCAAATCACCAACTCCCCCCTGGAAGGGAACAAGAGAAAGTCCGGGACAGGCAGCAACTACACGCGGGATAAATACACCAGGCGAGCATTTCACACATGCTGGCTGTATACACCGAGGAATCCTAAATATTCCATCAACCACCTCGTAAATAACAATAACTAAAGTCCTCAGGGTGTTTGAAGGTGTGCGTGACATATTTATTTGAGATTTGGGGATCTATATTAGACGCGACTGGAAAAGAGTTACAGTGATCAGGATTAACCCTTGCTGCCTGCCCTGATGCTAAACCTCTCACACTTTAGTCTCATAGTTTGATGTTATGTCTTTGCTATCCGGCAGCAGGAAGCACCCTGATAGTTATCCCGGTAAACCCAGAGAGACCCTGGTGCGAAGGGCACAAGGGGTGAAGCACCTCATGCATACCAGCACGGTTCAGGAACAGCCCATCCTAACAATTGTAGAGAGTTGTGGACGCAGCCCAGACCATCACACAAACCAACGTCCCTTCCATTGATAGACACAAGAAGCTGGAATAACTCAGCAGGTCTGGCAGCATCTCCGGAGAAAAGAAATAGGTGACGTTTCAGGACAAGACCTTTCTTCAGTCTCAAGAGAAGTTACTCCAGCTTTTTGTGTCAATCTTTGGTCTAAACCAGCATCTGGAGTTCCTTCCTACACCTCCCTTCCATTGACTCCATCTACACTTCATGCCGTCTCGGCAAGGCTACCAGCACAATAAACGACCAGTCCCATCAATGGTCATTCCCTCTTCTCCCCTCTCCCATCAGGCAAGAGGTACAGTAGTGTGAAAATATAAGACAATAACTGCAGATGCTGGTACAAATCGAAGGTACCTGTTCAGCCTACGCTGCCTCAGTAGAGCAGGCAAAATAATAAAAGATCCATCCCACCCCGGCCACCGTCTGTTTGTTCATCTGCCCTCTGGTCGACGTTTCAGGTCGATCAAATCCCGAACAAACAGACTTAAGAACAGTTTTTACCCCAGGGCCATACGAGAACTGAACACTACCTTTGCACTAGGCAACACCGTTAAAAAATCTTGTACTTAATATAATTGTATTTAATTGTATTTATGTATTTATTTGTTTTTGCATTTATTGCATATATGTTTGTACGCACCGTCAGGATTGGCTATTTTTTAATTTCGTTGTACTCGTTGCAATGACAATAAATGAATATTATTATTATTATTATTATTACAAAATGCTGGAGTAACTCAGCAGGTCAGACAGCATCTCAGGAGAGAAGGAATGGGTGACGTTTCGGGTCGAGACCCTTCTTCCTTTGTCCCGCTCCCCTGACATCAGTCTGAAGAAGGGTCTCGACCCGAAACGTTACCCATTCCTTCTCTCCTAAGATGATGCCTGACCCGCTGAGTTACTCCAGCAGTTTGTGAATAAATACCAGCAGTGTGAAAATGTATACCTCCAGATTCAGGGACAGATTCGTCCCAGCTGTTTATAACATCTCCCCCTCAGGTGATGCTAAACATCATTCGATCATCTCTCAGTCTCCTTCGTCGGGACAATTCTCTCGCTTGGAGAAGATCCAGAGGTTCGGAGAGCAGCACATCACAGTGGTGGGTGAGGAGGTTCGAGTTTGAGATGCTCAAAGACCCTGGAGGGTGGACAGAGATAGGGAGGCAAGGGCGATGATCTTTGGTCAAAAGTGGGAAAGTCAAAGATGAAACCAATTTCACATCAGGAGCTGTCCATGACAATCGTGAATCATGGACCAACATTATGCTTCAAACCCAAGACAGCAAACTCTTTATTGCCTCACCAGGTCCCTCTAGTGTCCACTGTGGAAACAGCAGAACCAAGCTCCAGAATTTCCTTTTGATTTCGAGCTCTTGGTGTTTGTAATCTTGATTGAGTCGTAGAGTTTGTACAGCGCTGATACAGGTCTTCCAGACCACCACATCCATGCTGCCTTTTTGTTCATCTGCCCTAACCGCCATTTGCCAACATTAGACCTGCATCCCACTTAGATATCACTGCTCTCTGAGCCAAGCTTCCCCGTCCCTCTCGTTCACGGGTTGAGGCGTTTATTCCCAGTGTAGGCCGTGGAGGCCCGGGAGAAGCCTGGGGCTCCATTAGATCGGGCATCGCTCCAAGACGCTGAGAGCATGCATGTGTGAGCTAGACATAAAGCACCATTGAACCATTGAGCGTGCGGCTCGATCGCGGCCTGCAGCGGCCTGCCGCGCTGGGGGACACCGACAACATGGCCAGGGCAGGCCGCCCCTACAACTCCAGCCTAGTGCTGTCACCACCACACCAGGCCTTCACTTCATGGCCACATTAAGACTCTCATTGTTAACAGCTTTGGACTTGAATCACAAAGTGCTGTCTGAAACATCTTGACACGTGTGTACTGTCTCAGTGTAATCTACTGTTCCTACTCTTGTCCTTGAGTATAATTGTCCATTTTGACAAGAAAATGAGGTTAGGAAGTCTAAATATATAGATGCATAGATCCAAAGACACAAGGTGCAGGGCTCCATGAGGACTGGTGGGAGTGCAGACGGCTTTCTGACTGTTCTGGCGGACAGGGACTGCAGGGAGAGTGACAGCGGTCGGTACAACTCTGGTCACATCACGGTGGAGGAGCGCGTGTGTGTGTGGCCCGGACAGTGAACTAATGGTTGTGGGCCTCCACTATTGCTGTGTGCCCTGGGGATTCTTACACCCGCTGTGGTGGCTGCTTATGTTTAATCTTTGTGTAGTTTTGTATCGTGTTGGTTTTTCAACACGGTGTGGTCAATCAAATTTCACTGTACCTCAGGGTACACATGACAATAAAATTTTTAGATTTTTTTAGATTTAGAGATACAGCGCAGAAACAGGCCCTTCGGCCCACCGGGTCCGTGCCGCCCAGCGATCCCCGCACACTAACACTATCCTACACCAACTAGGGACAATTTTTACTTTTGCCCAGCCAATTAACCTACATACCTGTACGTCTATGGAGTGTGGGAGGAAACCGAAGATCTCGGAGAAAACCCACACAGGTCACGGGGAGAACGTACAAACTCCGTACAGACGGCGCCCGTAGTCAGGATCGAACCTGAGTCTCCGGCGCTACATTCGCTGTAAGGCAGCAACTCTGCGCCACTGTGCCAGTGAAACCATTGAAACATTGAACAGGTTTGTAAATATATATTAAAACAAAACTCAATAAATTAATAACCATAACACTAGTATAAAATACCTGGCTCACAGTGCAACCTACACAGTTCATGGAAGTTCATAGTTGAGGTTAGTGTTGTGTAGTGTGCAAGAATCTGATGGATATTGGGAAGAAGTTGTTCTTGAACCTGGAGGTCATGGTTCTTAGACTCCTGTATCTTTGTCCTGATGGTAGCAGCGAGATGAGAGTGTGGCCATGAGAGTGTGGGACATTGATCATGCTGGCTGCCTTTTAGAGGCAGCCCCTCCTGCAGATCTCATGAGGATAAAATGTTGTGGGATTCAACAGGAGGCACATTTGTAAACCACATCTGCCGTTCCTTCTTCCACATCCCGACATTGTCCAGTGCAGTTCTGTGGACATGGACCGTTGGCCACTGGGCTGTTTGGCTGCTCGGATTGTGGGATATTTATTGAATTGAGGCAATTAGCTCGACTACTTTCTGCCACCTGGAGCAATACTGGATGCAGGAAAACGAAACTTGACCGAACCGGCCAATTTAGTAGAGAATCTGGGACGATAGGGAAATCACAAGCCGAGTTGAATAAATGTTCTGGCAAAACAAAAATCAACATGCTGACAGATTTTGAAAGAGATTGAGACAATTACCAGAACTTTGACAATTGACAGTTGGAACCGGTCACATAAACAACGACGGGATGAGACACGAACTCCTTGATCTCACAGATGGGGCAACGGGAGGAAAGGAATATTTAATATAATGTTCCCAGACTCTTTCAGATGCAGGGTGGGGAGATCAGAGGTTCCTTTATAAATAGAAGATGATGATAAACCAATGACTGCCCGTCTGTAGTTGAGGGGATGGGTCTGCTCCACATAATGTAACGTTGTTACTTGCAGTAGAACGTTGATTTAATAGATTGTCGTGTATCTGCTGTGGCAAGATATATCTTTAGACCTCCATTAATGCTCTTGCCAAAATACTGAATGCAACTTATCCATTCCCACAGGCATTTTTGAACCAGGGTCATTGGGGAAAAAGAGAATGAAGATAAATATTTGTTCTGTCTACGGTTTGGCTCAAGCAACGCAATGCAAAACCCAAGTCGAAGGTCTTTACTGATGTCGATTCATTTCATGAATATAACTTGTTTATTCAAGAATCAATCAGATACTATAAATTTAAAGAACAAAAACAAGTTGGCAGCTGCCTTAACACAGAAAGTGTAATTTGTCTAGCAAGTATTGCAGTAAAGCTGTACATTTTTGCTCCATCAGCCCATCAGTTATTTGTTAATGAACAGTCCCCATTGTCTGGGTTGAGCCAACACTATGGGCAGTCTGAGCAGTTCAGGGTGGCATGGGAAGTGTGGAGGGGAGGTGGGGTCCATCGGGGTCTTGGGTCTGAATGCCAACATCAGGAGAAATGTTCTCACACAACACATGGAAACGTGACAAGGAGGCAGCACCTGGAGACAAAAGGAACTGCAGACGCTGCGATCTTGCTCAAAACACAAAGTGCTGGAGGAACTGGGTAGATCAAGCAGCATATGTGATTGGAATGGACAGATGGCGTTTTGGGTCGCGTCTCTCCCTTGGAGTGACGAAAGATGGAAAAGAGAGGTGGTGGTGGGACAAATCCTGGCAAGTGATAGGTGGATGCAAGAGTGGGGGGTGGGTGGATTTGCAGATGGGTGGAGTAAGAAGCAATGGCGAGAGGTGGAAAGGAGATAAGGTATCAGGCAAGGAGAGGAGGAATGAAAGGTAAAGCTGGAATGAGAGAGATGGGTAGAAGGGGACAAGGGGAGGGGAATGAGGGGTATAAAAGGGAAATGGGACTTGGGAACAGGAGATGTGTACAAAGGGGGCAGGAATGGAGCAGGGAAATGGGGTGGGCTTTGGGGGTACTGGGTTTAGGGAGGTACAGAAAAGAAAAAGTGTGGGGTGGGGAGGGGTTTATTATTTGAAGGTTGAAAATTCAAGGTTCACAACGGTGGAATGCCAGAGGCCGCTGGGAGAGTTGGCAGAAGTATACAAGATGAAGAGACAGTAGACAGTCAGAGCCTTTCTCCCGGGGTGGAACCGTCAAAGACTAGAAGGTGAGAGCGGCAAAGTTCAAAGGAGACTTTTAACTTTGTGGGGCAATATCTTTTTACACAGAGGGTGGTGGGGGCCTGGAACGCACTGCCAGGGGTAGCGGTGGAGGCAGGTTGTGGTGTTTAAGAGACTTTCAGATAGGCACAAAATGCTGGAGTAACTCAACGGGACAGGCAGTATCTCTGGAGAAATATAAACATAGAAACGTAGAAAAAAAGGTGCAGAAGAAGGCCATTTGGCCCTTTGAGCCAGCACCGCCAATCGTTGTGATCATGGCTGATCATCCACAATCAGTAACCTGTGCCTGCCTTCTCCCCATATCCCTTGATTCCACTAGCCCCTAGAGCTCTATCTAACTCTCTTTAAAATTCATCCAGTGAATTGGCCTCCACTGCTCTCTGTGGTAGAGAATTCCACAAATTCACAACTCTCTGGGTGAGAAGGAATGGGTGACGTTTCGGATCAAGACCCTTTTATATCGGCACGTGGCTATGCACGGAATGGAGGGATATGGATTACAGAGGAGATTAGTTTAACATGGCTTCATGTTCAGCATGGACATTGTGGGCTGAAGGGCCTGTGCTGTGCTGTACTGTTCTATGTTCTATACCATTGGGTTGTAAGATGGTTGTCATCCTTGTGCTTTGCAGGAGAAGGTGAACGTGAGAGCCTTGTACCTGCGTACCCCGTCAGTCCTCCCTCCAGCCAGGCTCACGAGCTGCTGATCCAGCCCCAGCTCAGTACACAAGCCTGGCCTTCCAGCTCGCTCAACACACAGCACTAGAAACCTCACCATTCATCACTTAATTATTCCTTACAAATATCCTGGAGCCAGCAGGAACGTTGAATCTAATCCGCCCACATACCTGTTGCCATGCAGGCTTGAGAGTCAAATATATTCACCAGTAATTGGGTGGCGTTTATTGAGAGCAGACGGATTGGCCCAGCCGCTGTAGTCTTGCCCTGCACGAGTCTCCCCCCTCCCCCCTTCCACAGTCCACATGTACACATCTCCTTCACATCAAGTCATCAACTTCCTCTTAAACACCAAAGGACACGACACAGAATGGTGGACACTGTCCGGTCCATCACAGGTACTGACCTCCAGGTTCAACAACAGCTTCTTCTCAGCAACCATCAGGCTCTTGAACGCTGCACAACACTAACCTCACTGTTTGTTTCTACTACCTGGTTTGGTTTTGCATAATTATGGTTACTTAGTATTGTGATTATTAATTTATTGCATTCTAGATTATTATATTTATCTGTGTGCTACTGCGTAAAGCTGCAGCAAATGAGAACTTCAGTGTTCTGTTGTTGGTACATATCAGTTAAACACTCCTGAGTTAGTTCAGTTTAGCGGAAACAGGCCCTTCGGCCCTCCGAGACCGTGTTGACCAGCGATCCCCACACATTAACTCTATCCTACACATGCTAGGGACAATTTACAATGATACCAAGTGAATTCACCTACAAACCTGCCTTTCGAGTATGGGAGGAAATAGGAGCATACGGAGAAAACCCACGCAGGTCACGGGGAGAACGTACAAACTCCGTATAGACAGCACCCGAGGTCAGGATTGAACCCGGGTCTCTGGCGCTGTGAGGCAGCAACTCTACCGCTGCGCCACCATGCGCCAATCAACGTGACTTGTGACATCTCTGCATTTTAGCCTCACAAACCCCACATTCATGGGAAAGGTAGTTCCCCAGAATTTTGCATTAAATTCCTTGGATCAAAAGCTTAACCACAACCATGATGATATTGTTGCAATATTGGCCAAGAGATTAAAAGTTGATTGGGTGACCTGAAAGTTTGTTGAAAGATAATGAAAGCCAGACCTCGCTCGGCCTGTGTGAATCAGTGCAGGATTGTTTAATTCATCATTAGTTCTGCTTCATTCAGTCGGGCCGTGAAGTATTAAAACATTACAAAGTGTTTACAGCAGGGAGACAGACCATTCAGCCACAGATCCGTGCCAACATTAACACTCACACATATCCCCTCTCATTCTTGTGCATTTAACCATCAACTCTTTTTTTAGAGTTATATTCCACGGAAACAATCCATGCTAAGCTCGTCCCATTTAGATTTAGAGATACAGTGTGGAAACAGGCCCTTCGGCCCACCGAGTCCGCGCCGCCCAGCGATCCCCGCACATTAAAACTATCCTACACACACTAGGGACATTTTTTACATTTACCCAGTCAATTAACCTACATACCTGTACGTCTTTGGAGTGAGGGAGGAAACCGAAGATCTCGGAGAAAACCCACGCAGGTCACGGGGAGAACGTACAAACTCCGTACAGACGGCGCCTGTAGTAGGATCGAACCTGAGTCTCCGGCGCTGCATTCACTGTAAGACAGCAACTCTACCACTGCGCCACCGTGCCGCCCGCATTTGCCTGCATTTGCCCCGTATCCCTCTAAACTTTCCTTATCCATGTACATGTCCAAATGTCTTTTCAATGTTGTTACAGTACTTGTCTCAACTACCTCCTCTGGCAGCCCGTTCCATTCACCTACCACCCTCTGTGTGAAAAAGACGTCTCTCAGGTTCCTATTAAATCTTGTTCCCCTCACCTTAAACCTACCACTACAACTACTCAGCAGTGAGGAAGAGCATTGAGGAAGATAATGAGACTGGAGGAACATGGAAGCCAAGCTTAGACATCATAGGCAGCGTAACACATAAACGAGAGGCACAAGAGACACAAATGCCTGCACGTTGAGCAAGGCTGTGGAGAGTTTGGACAGATGATGTTTTGGGTCAGGATCTTTCTTCAGATTCAATGGGCAGGGGACTGTCCAAGTCTGAAAAAGGGTGCTCACCTGAAACGTCGTCTTCCCACTGAGTGTGAAGAAGCATCCTAACCAGAAACATTGTCTGTCTACTCCCTCCACAGATGCTGCCTGACCCACCGAGTTCCTCCAGCACTCTGTGTTTTGATCAAGATTCCAGCATCTGCAGTCTCTTGTGTCTCGATCCTCAGATCCCCTTTGACTTGAACTGAATTTGAGCAATAATTCAAAATAATGAAGCTCTTAAGGCAGCTAATTAACATGGAAGGATGCCAAATGATAAAACTATTATTCCTCTAACTGTTTACAAATCTTCACATCTGTTATGCAATGCGAAGGATTTAGTTTTTTTTGGAAAAGTCCCCTGTAGTTTGTTGTGAATAAGAAAGTTGACCTTATGTTTTTCCACTTTAAAAATTGGAGAAAGCAAGATCAAAATAAATACTCACGGGATCAATTGCATGATACGGAACATAGTCTCACTATATGGGACATGATTTATAATCTGCTCGTGAGGAAAAATACAAAATATATTACACAATCTATTATTTATTATTCTGCTTAAAATGAATTTAAATGCCCCTTGAACTGATTAATGTTTGATTTTATTTATTCTAATATTAGATTTGTGGAGGGGGGGATGAATTTTGTTATGAGTGATGTCTACTCTGGGAGATTTTTCCTTTTCATGTAGCAAACATCGGTGTAAATCATTCCTGGATTAAATTCAACAGAAGTGAAAGATATGAACACGTGTTTATTATCAGCATACAATTCCAACCCAAAACTCTATCAAAATTACGCCAACATCTTTAACTCTTTTAGATTGAGATTTAATGTGGGTTGTGGTCTGGGTAGATTGGAGGTTGGGGGAGCAAATGGGATGGAGTTAACACAAACTTCCATTCCCACTCTGGTGTCTTGTTTAATACAGCAGTCCACCACTCAATGGGTCCAGCAGACTGGGACCCGAGAGTTCTACAGGAAGGAACAGCAGATGCAGGTTAACAATGAAGATACACTCAGAAAGCTGGAGTAACTCAGCGGGTCAGGCAGCATCTCTGGAGAGAAGGAATAGGAGACGTTTCAGGTTGAGACCCTTCTTCAGTCACATGTTCAGACAAGTCACTGTTGAGGTCAATGCCACAGGAGGTTTGGAAGCAGATCTGCCACAGGGAGCCGGTGGTACACAAGGGCAAGGACTTTGGTGGAGGACTTTACGCTCCTCCGGCTAAAGGTCCCTCCATGAAATGTAAACAACTTGAGGTCAGTCGTGACTCCTGTCAATACTCGACTTTAGGATTTATAATCGTGCTGGATTTTTAACGTTTATTTTCAGGAGCTGGGTCTATCTGCCAGGCCAGCATTCATTGCCCATCTCTAACTGCCCCTGTGGCAGGGTGGGGTGAACTGCCACCTTGTGGGAGGGTGGGGGTGAACTGCCACCTTGTGGGAGGGTGGGGGTGCACTACACCTTGTGGGAGGGTGGGGGTGAACTGCCACCTTGTGGGAGGGTGGGGGTGAACTGCCACCTTGTGGGAGGGTGGGGGTGAACTGCCACCTTGTGGGAGGGTGGGGGTGCACTACACCTTGTGGGAGGGTGGGGGCGACCTACACCTTGTGGGAGGGTGGGGGTGCACTACACCTTGTGGGAGGGTGGGGGTGCACTACACCTTGTGGGAGGGTGGGGGTGCACTACACCTTGTGGGAGGGTGGGGGCGACCTACCACCTTGTGGGAGGGTGGGGGTGCACTGCCACCTTGTGGGAGGGTGGGGGTGCACTGCCACCTTGTGGGAGGGTGGGGGTGCACTGCCACCTTGCCCCACTCTGCCTCTTTGGGTGAAGGAGCTCCCCCAGTGTCGCTGGGGGATAGGGTGGGCGGGTGGGGGGGGGGGGGGGGTGGGGGGGGGGGGGCTGGATTGCCCCTTGCTCTCATACTCCCATCCATCACAACCCACGTCAAATCCTAATCCAAACGATTTAAAGATACTCATGTAATTTTGATAGAGGTTTTGATTGGAATTGTGTTCTGACAATATTGATCTGATCGCGTGTTTCACTTCTGTTGTATTTAACCTGGACGCTATTTATGTTGATGTTTATATCCTGTCCCCCCCCCCCCCCCCCCCCCCCCCTCATCCGGACCAAACTCAGATCCTGGGGGGACAGGGCTTTCTCCATCGCTGCTCCCACCCTCTGGAACTCACAACCTCAAACCATCAGAGACTCCTCTTCACTCACTCACCACATTCAAAACATCACTGAAGTCTCACCTGTTCAACACTGCCTTCAACCACTGACCGTCACTTCATCTTATTCTTCATTTTCTGTTCGTTTATTTATTTATTTTTATGTCTTATTTACCATGTAAAGTGTCTTTGAGTGTCTAGAAAAGCACTATACAAATGTAATGTATTATTATTATTATTATTATTATTATTATTATTATTATATTGATGAGACAATATGGCAATGCCAATTCATCCATCAGAATGCTGTGCAACTCGGTATGGACTTTACAGACAATGCTGGCACGGCCCGGATAACAAGTGTAGTCAATGTTATAGATGGTACATTGTAGTCACTGTGTGTCAGGGGTGGGGGAATCAATGTTTAGGCTGGGGGGGGGGGGGGGGGGGATAAACAAAGAGGGCTGCTTTGTCCTGGACAGTGTTGAGCTCTTTGAGAATTGCTGGAGTGGATTCTTCGAGGGATGTGGAGAGTATTCCTGACCGGATGTAGAACCTTTGTGATAAGAGGAGGTGCAAGGTACCCAACATCTGACACACTCTTGAAGCCATGGTGTTTACTTTCCCCTCGAGCTGATCCGCTCATAGTTCCTCCGGATAGTAGCAGCAGAGGACCCGCAGATGGCAATGATATTTCACACCAAGGCTAAAGTTTGGACTCTTTCATATCAGAGGTGGTTTGCACGCGACAAAAGCTTTTCACTGTACCTCGGTACACGTGACAATAAACAATAAACTGACTGACTGCTGCCCCTCCTGCATCTGACTGCCTCACCACCCCGCCCCTCCAACCCCACCTGACGATGGTTCAATATCTGCTGGGTTTATGGACTCTGCGTTTAGACGGGACAACTTGGTCGGCATGGGCACGTTGGGACCACAGGGCCTGTTATCACTCCATGGGCACGTTGGGACCACAGGGCCTGTTATCACTCCATGGGCACGTTGGGACCACAGGGCCTGTTATCACTCCAC